>NC_060180.1:46740660-46910660 GCF_021184085.1 Oncorhynchus gorbuscha | reverse complement strand
GAATTATTCTTTGTTGTGTGGTATTTTCAAGAAGGAAGGAAAAAGAGTGAGATTGTTCACTTAGTTAACCCCGACTGAAGGGTTCATGTTATGGAGTTTCAGCAAGATGCTGTTAAACAAGCGAACTCCATTCATTTACACGCTACTTTTGGCCCATATAAAGGCATTTTGTGGTTTTGTTAACTGCGTTCAATGCACGTCTTAAACTGACTAAAACTGACGTTGTTTTTATTTAGTTCACATGCTGCGGCATATACAGGAATCCTACCCACAGCTATGCTATGTATGGTGAATCACCAATCACTCTTTCTGCGACAGCTTCATGTACCCTGCCCTCAGTTCAAGCTACCAAAGGTCATGTCCACCTATAGTTTTCATCCCCATTATTAAGAGAGTGGTAATATGCCTAACACAATGCCATAAAGCAGATTCATTCATTGCCTGCAATAGATTCACTGTTCTGCTTCTCAACAGTCTCCAGTGTTAATGCCTAGGCTTTAGCTCAGAGTGCTAAAACAGTTGTGGTGGGCGGAAGACCCGGGTTCAAACCCCAGTTGGTTGGTTTTCAGTGTTGCATGGAGATGAAACAAGAGGTTATAGTCTACTCAACAGTCAGTCTCCATTTAACCACTTCCCTCCTGCTCCCACCTCAGTCTACTGGTTAATGGGAGTGCTGCTGCTAGTATCCCAGTGGTTTGTGGAGAGATGCCGGGTGATTACCAGTCATTAAGAGTGAGTGTGGGCTCAGGGATGACGTTGGCGTGGGGCTCGGCTGGCAGACAGTGGTGGCGGGCTTCTCATTACAGATGCCTTAAGCACTGATTAGCCCTGACGCTAGGCTAGCTCACAGGCAGGGTGGGGAGCGGCTCCCTGCCTGGGATAGAGGGATTTCCCAACATCAGAGGATATCCTGTGGCTGCAGCCACACCTCAAAGGGTATCACCTTACTGTGAGCCAAGAAGATAGGATTCTCTCTCACCGCTGGCTGCCTGGGGTTAGCTGTGATCATATGGAGTCTGGCTGGTGATGAGATCACACCACGCAAACCTGCTGGAGGCTTAGCTAAAAACCCTTTGTGTTATGCCCTTTGTGAATACAGAGAGAGAGAGAGAGCTTTGTTATCTTTGTATTTCTGTCCGTCCTGATATATTTGGCACAGTATTGTTGCAAGCTTGTCTTATGAGTTAGAGTTTGCACTGTGTAGTGTTAGGTCTATGTCTGCTCAGTCAACCTGGTGAAAGGAGTGCTAGCCGCCACAAGGGGGAGCAGCCTCTTTGTGGAGCCCAGGATGGGTCTCAATCAGCACTTTATACCCGCTTTGTGTAACCTTAGGAGAGTGGGAAATGAGATGTGAAAACAGCCAAATCTAAAGGCACCGGACACTGTGTAAATTCAAATTCAGGATAAAATGGTTTCATGTATGCTTAGTTGTGGTCAAAATGCATTATTTGATCCACTTGGATGCCCAATGTCTTTCAACTTTACTCACTCATAGCAGGGCCTTGCTGTATTGTGCTGTGAAAGGAATAATTCATTTGTGAAAGGAATAATTCATTTCACTGTACGATTGCTCCTTGAATAGCAGGTTAAGGCAGTCTGCCATGGAAATGGTTCCTCGACCAAATGTTGCCTGTTGGAGTGAGATTGTAATTATACATTTTTTTTTAGAGATGAATTATTTTGGAGGTTTATATACTCACATACCTTTGTTGTGAAGGTTTTAATGGATGGTGTCTGCAGTGGCTTGGGCATTGGATAGTCCGGATACACACTGTGCAGTATAATGATATGGTTCTACTGTATATGTTGAAGATTACATTGTTATTGCATTTGGGAAGGTCTTTAAAAGGCGCGTTGGCCCACTCACATCCGAAGGGCTTAAGGTTCTGGTATCGTCGGCATGCCGAGACCGACCACAGTTAAGAAATATTGGCTTTTTAACAGGAGGGAGCGGCTTCTGCTCCTATCCAGCCCTTGCCAGTCAGCCGTGTACTTCATGGCTGGGTAGTCCACAGATATGGAATGGAAACATATTCTCATTGGTAAGTGAAGGTATACAGAGTTAGACACATGATGTCCTTTACAGATGGGACTTGGGACATAGCCTCGACAGGGATCATTTGCAAGCCAATATAGAATCATAATACTTTTATGGGCCTGAGATTGATGATCTGACGTTAATTGGCAGGTTTGCCATGTCATATGTTGTCCGTCCTTAACCACAGGCCAATTTCCTCCTTCACCCTAGTCTGTGGGAGCATGCTTGTGTGTGTGTGTGTGTGTGTGTGTGTGTGTGTGTGTGTGTGTGTGTGTGTGTGTGTGTGTGTGTGTGTGTGTGTGTGTGTGTGTGTGTGTGTGTGTGTGTGTGTGTGTGTGTGTGTGTGTGTGTGTGTGTGTGTGTGTGTGTGTGTGTGTGTGTGTGTGTGTGTGTGTGATACATGCAGTCTTACCATGTATTACAGTCAGGCAGTCAGCGCAGAGGAAATTTGTATTTAATTGGGTGATAAAGTGTCAGTGTGTGATGATTCTTGCCCAAATAGAACACCGTAAGAATCTCATTATACATTTACATTTACATTTAAGTCATTTAGCAGACGCTCTTATCCAGATTGATTCTGATCCTATCCTAGTATTCCTTAAAGAGGTGGGGTTTCAGGTGTTCCGGTTGACTCCGCTGTCCTGGCGTGGGGAGTTTGTTCCACTTTTGACTGGGCTGAGCTTCCTCAGTGGTAGGGAGACGAGCAGGCCAGAGGTGGATGATTCTTGCCCAAATGGAACACCGTAAGAATCTCATTATGACTGGTGAGACAAAATTACACCTCTTCCAGTTGTAACCAATGGTTAGGACCTTGATATTATAACCAGTGTGTAGCTACAGGATGGTAGTTTATCACCTTCATTCATTCATTCATTCATTCATTCATTCATTCATTCATTCATTCATGTTTCTACTAAGACTGTAGTGCAAACAATATACTGTACCACTACCACTCTTGGTGGCTTTACAGCTTGAGTATTGAATTCCCTTCTGCTGGCTTTCCCGCCATTCTAATTTGAATTCCCAGAGAGAGAGAAGAAAGGAAACCTTGTAATCTTTCCTTAGCAACTGTAATTAACTGTTAATAATATGACTAAACTTTAGCCACTTGCAGTTACTAATGCATGGTTGAAACCAGCTACTGTTGGTTTATTTTTTTAACCCCCTTTTTCTCCAACATTTCAATCTTGTCTCATCACTGCAACTCCCCAGCGGGACGGTCAGGGATAAGTTGATGGGCTGAGGTAAGGAGAAGGTCTCCAGAAATGGTCTGGAGAAGAGAGGAGGGGATAGGGTCGGGAGGCGAAGGTCGACTCATGCGTCCTCCGAAACATGACCCGACAAACTGTGCTTCTTAATAACCTCCAGCTTAACCCAGAAGCCAGCCACACCAATGTCTCGGAGGAAACACCGTTCAACTGACGACCGTGGTCAGCCTGCAGGTGCCCGGCCCGCCACAAGGAGTCGCTAGAGTGTGATGAGCCAAGTTAAGCCCCCCGGCGTAACCCTCTCCTAACCCGGACGACGCTGGGCCAATTCTACACTGACCTATAGGACTGCCGATCACGGCTGGTTGGGATACAGCTGCGGATTGATCCCAGGTCTGTAGTGACGCTTCTAGCACTGTGATGCAGTGCCTTAGACGACAGTGCCACTCTGGAGGCCCGCAGCTACTGTTTCTTTAATAGTGGTTTGACTTTACATGCTTGGATTACCCCTGGGAAGTGCTCAATCTACAGTAAGAGTAAATTAATAAATGTGTGCATTACAAATCTATAACCTACATAACCAATTACTTGTTGTACAGAGTATGTACAGAGTCTTATTTAAAAGTACACTTTTAAAATACACAGGTTCCCTTTCTATCTGATTCTCATGGCTCGTGTGTGTGTGTGTGTGTGTGTGTGTGTGTGTGTGTGTGTGTGTGTGTGTGTGTGTGTGTGTGTGTGTGTGTGTGTGTGTGTGTGTGTGTGCGTGCGTGTGTTTGTGTGACTGGGGTGTGTGTGTCTGAATAGGGTGGGTGTGTATGAATGTGTGCCGTGACTGAACGTGTTTGGTGCGTCGGTCAGTTGGTGTGCTGGTACAGGGGTGCCCTGCGCTGCTCTGTACCATGGCATAGGCTAGAACAGGGGAGTCATGCGGACACTGTTGCGTTGCGCCCAATCTGTGCCAGTCACACAGTGACTACAATTGAGCCGCTGACCCTAGGAGACTTGAGTTCTCACATTGTAGTTAAACCTCTTACCAAGCTCCATGCTCCCATTCCCCAACCATCCCTTTATTAATACATTACCGACCGCTCAATGGCTAGGGTCTACAGTGCAGTCAGCACTCAGAATTGCACGTTGAACAGAGCCAACAGTTAAGATCAGGGTAGCATTTTGAATAAAAGGTTGGGAAAGAATACTCTGCTGATGTCTAGAAAAAGGTGATGTATTTAATTTGCTGGATTAAAAAGTATACAGTAGGTCAGGTTCATAATGATTCTCTGGTAGGGGGAGTGTCCTGACTGCTGTACAGTACATCCTACAGATGAAGGATCTTAATTTGAGACAGTTTGCTACAGCAGGAAAATAATCCTGCAGCAACAGGAATTATTATGGGGATTATAATTAATGGGCATTTTTTTGTAGGAGTTGATTCATTTTCCGTTAGGGCAAATAAAGTCGGACATTTTAAAGTGGAAATTACAAACTTTAGAAGCCCTTTTAAAACTTGAATACATTACAAGTTTGCTGCTGTGCAGAATAATTCTCAGCAACAAAAGAGTGATCAATAGCCTTGGCTTCTCAAATGACTGCCTCGCCTGGTTCACCAACTACTTCTCAGATAGAATTCAGTGTGTCAAATCGGAGGGCCTGTTGTCCGGACCTCTGGCAGTCTCTATGGAGGTACCACAGGGTTTAATTCTCGGGCCGACTCTTTTCTCTGTATATATCAATGATGTCGCTCTTGCTGCTGGTGATTCTCTGATCCACCTCTATGCAGACGACACCATTCTGTATACATCTGTCCCTTCTTTGGATACTGTGCTAACAAACCTCCAAACGAGCTTCAACACCATACACCACTCCTTCCATGTCCAACTGCTTTTAAATGCTAGTAAAACTAAGTGCATGCTCTTCAACTGATGCCGAACTAGCATCACTACTCTGGACGGTTCTGACCTAGAATATGTGGACAACTACAAATACTTAGGTGTCTGGTTAGACTGTAAACTCTCCTTCCAGACTCACAATAAGCATCTCCTATCCAAAATTAAATCTAGAATCGGCTTCCTATTTTGCAACAAAGCCTCCTTCACTCATGCTGCAAAACATACCCTCGTAAAACTGACTATCCTACCGATCCTTGACTTTGGCGATGTCATTTACAAAATAGCCCCCAACACTCTACTCAGCAAACTGGATGTAGTCTATCACAGCGCCATCCATTTTGTCACCAAAGCCCCATATACTACCCACCACTGTGACATGTATGCTTTCGTTGGCTGGCCCTTACTACATATCCATCGCCAAACACACTGGCTCCAGGTCATCTATAAGTCTTTGCTAGGTAAAGCCCCGCCTTATCTCAGCTCACTGGTCACAATAGCAACACCCACCTGTAGCACGCGCTCCAGCAGGTATATTTCACTGGTCATCCCCAAAGCCAACACTTTCTTTGGCCGCCTTTCCTTCCAGTTCTTTGCTGCCAATGACTGAAACAAATTGCAAAAATCTCTGAAGCTGGAGTCTTATATCTCCCTTTCTAACTAATCATCAGCTGTCAGAGCAGCTTACCGATCACTGTACCTGTACACAGCCAATCTGTAAATAGTACACCCAACTACCTCATCCCCATATTATTACTTACCCTCTTGCTCTTTTTCAACCCAGTATCTCTACTTGCACATCATAATCTGCTCATCTATCATTCCAGTATTAATGCTAAATTGTAATTATTTTGCCTCTATGGCCTATTAATTGCCTACATCCCTACTTTTCTACATTTGCACACACTGTACATAGATTTTTCTATTTTTCTTTTCTATTGTGTTATTGACTGTACGTTTGTTTATGTGTAGCTCTGTGTTGTTGTTTTTGTCGCACTGCTTTGCTTTATCTTGGCCAGGGCACAGTTGTAAATGAAGACATGTTCTCAACTGGCCTACCTGGTTAAATAAAGGTGAAATAAAAAAAATTGTAAAACAAAATTCAAAAGAGTGCTCTACGCAGATCCTACATCTGTATAGAGGGTACGGGAAGGCCTGTGCAGTGCTGCGCCCTGTTGAGAATGGAGATAAGCAACATTCTTTCTCCAACCTTAGTGACACGGTTTCCATTTCACATGTAATTTCAGACAGATATGGGGGAAAGAGTAAATGGTTATTGAGAAGGTAAAGCTAATATTAGCCATTGGTTGAGAGAGGATTGAGTGATATGGTTATAGCCTGAGATTGATACTGTACACTTACAGGACACATGACAGATCCTCTCTGTGCCAAAACAGACCAATGTAACTTCACATTTCAGTAAGTCATTATCGTTTGAGTAATGCACCTTCCCGAAATAAGGAAGACATGATGCATAGTCTGTTAACACTACACAATCTTGTTCAGCAAGTCGTGGAGGGGGTGAGGGCGTAATCTTCAACGGCTGACCCATATCAATTCAAATCAAATTTATTTATATAGCCCTTCGTACATCAGCTGATATCTCAAAGTGCTGTACAGAAATCCAGCCTAAAACCCCAATCAGCAAGCAATGCAGGTGTAGAAGCACGGTGGCTAGGAAAAACTCCTTAGAAAGGCCAAAACCTTGGAAGAAACCTAGAGAGGAACCAGGCTATGTGGGGTGGCCAGTCCTCTTCTGGCTGTGCCGGGTGGAGATTATAAGAGAACATGGCCAAGATGTTCAAATGTTCATAAATGACCAGCATGGTCGAATAATAACAAGGCAGAACAGTTGAAACTGGAGCAGCAGCACAGTCAGGTGGACCGGGGACAGCAAGGAGTCATCATGTCAGGTAGTCCTGGGGCACGGTCCTAGGGCTCAGGTCGTCCGAGAGAGAGAAAGAAAGAGAGAATTAGAGAGAGCATATGTGGGGTGGCCCGTCCTCTTCTGGCTGTGCCGGGTGGAGATTATAACAGAACATGGCCAAGATGTTCAAATGTTCATAAATGACCAGCATGGTTGAATAATGGTAAGGCAGAACAGTTGAAACTGGAGCAGCAGCATGGCCAGGTGGACTGGGGACAGCAAGGAGTCATCATGTAAGGTAGTCCTGGGGCATGGTCCTAGGGCTCAGGTCCTCCGAGAGAGAGAAAGAAAGAAGGAGAGAATTAGAGAACGCACACTTAGATTCACACAGGACAAGTACTCCAGATATAACAAACTGACCCTAGCCCCCTGACACAAACTACTGCAGCATAAATACTGGAGGCTGAGACAGGAGGGGACAGGAGACACTATAAAGGACGTGACCAAGCATGATGTCATCTCTGATCCTCTAGTCACTTTCCTATATGGGACATGTCCGAACTGTGACTCAACTTGGACATAATGATGCAAAGTATGATGACAACAATTACAAAGCAATGTTAATTGGTAGAGTTCGTCAAGTTGTAATGAACAACGTGTTGTTAATCTCCACCTGTACAGATCAAATGATCAAAAAACCTAAACATTTTCTGCCCCAGTCAAAATTGAGTTTTTCTCCCCATTACTCAAGCTTCAGTTCAGTCAGTAGTAGGACATAGCCTAGGCAGCAGCCTTGGTTTCAGGCTGGGCCAGAGGGAGTATACCACACTGACATTCCTACTACCTCTGGCAGGGCCTGTGAGACACCAGATGGGACGAGGGCTTTGGGCAGGGTGGTCTGAAGTGAATCCAAAACCTTCTTTCTGAGGAGAGGAGGACACTTCTTTTCCTGCAGGGAGCATTTAGCTAGAGCATACTGTGGAGGAGGGAAGGGAAAACCAAGCAGGGGAATGGTAGGAGGGGAGGAGGGAGGAAGGGACGGAATAAACAGGCACACACATGGATCAGGGCAAGGTCACACCCAGCCCAGATTTTCTTTTCAAAACTCCCCCTTACATCTTTTCAATAGCCTGGCTACCACCATAGGGTTTGACAACATGTACATGTTTCTGAGGTGAGCATGGTGGTTTGTCTATGACTGTCAGAGGAGAAAGGTAAACTAACCAAGGGTTTGTAGTTACAAACAGTCTTACAGGAGTGCTGATATGGGATCAATTTGGCTTTTTTGATCATATTGAATAAGATTATACGGACAAGGGAGTGCTTACATACGGGCAATGGTTATGTCTGCTAGCCTTGCACACTTTTCACACGTCTGTCTGGCTGGCTGCCATTGTTTTGGGTTACCTTTAGTAAGACAGCTGGGTGGTTCGCTTTGTCTGGGAGCAGGCTTTGTTTTGAGCCAACAGCTGGAGGGAATGATTGGCATTTGTTTAGAGTAAATTGGTCTGTGGGGGTAGGAAGGGAGGAGGAAGGGGAGAGGAGGGGGAGGCAGCCTTGTGAGGGGGAGGGAGGGATAGGGGATGGAGATGGGAGAGCAGAGGGGGTGGCAGAGGGAAAGAGAGAAAGGGGGGAGCTAGGGGGGTAGAGAAGGAAAGGGAGACAGGGAGGGAGAGAGGAGGGAGGGAGTTGACCTTAGGGACACCAGCAAGTTGAGACGAGGCTTGGACGGTATACCGTTTATACCGTGTACCGGGGTATTTTGAAATACCGATGGGAGTGCGTGCTACGCCACTGCTTATAGCTAGCTATAAGTTACGTACAACTATACAAAAATCAAAGATATGTCAAATAAATTAAATCCAGCTCAGGGCTCTATCTCTGCATTTGGTTTGCTAACTTGCTAACTAAGTGACTAGATGTCAAGATGAACCTTCTTGGTTACAGCACAAATATTTAATTCCCTCCTGGATCAAGATCCCTGTTGCCTAAATTATTGTTTCCCTCCCCCAAAAAACAATTGAGAGATTGTGGCAGCAGGTAGCCTAGTGGTTAGAGTGTTGGACTAGTTACTGAAAGGTTGTAAGATAAAATCCCTGAGCTGACAAGGTGATAATCTGTCGTTCTGCCCCTGAACAAGGCAGTTAACCCACTGTTCCCAGGCTCTCATTGAAAATACTAATTTGTTCTTAACTGACTTTCCTTGTGAAATAAAAGTGAAACAATTGTAATTGCCAAGAGTGTTCAAGGCAAAGGTTGTGTAGTTCGAAGAATGTGAAATATATTTTAATTTGTTTAAAACTTTTTTTGGTTACTACATGATTCCATATCTGTTATTTCATAGTGTTGATGTCTTCACAATTATTCTACAATGTAGAAAATAGTACAAATAAAGAAAAATCCTTGAATGAGTAGGTGTGTCCAAACTTCTGACTGGTACTGTATATATATTTTGGGAAATAACACCCCTTGTGTGCACCTTCGGTAATAGCGTATACCCCAGTGTGGTACAGAAACGTTATGGCATATGAAAATCGGGATAACGATTATAAGGTTTTTTTTTTCTTGATTTTGCTGATTGGGTGGGTTCAGCCAAGGTTGAATCTTAACTTTAGGTAGCAGCACATGCACCCAAACCCACACAGACACACAACATGCAGACAAACGTACAAATGCTGCACACACGCGTATGACGCCCACATGTACACACAAACGCAGACACGCAGTCACATGTACAGTACCTGCACAGAACCTGTTGGTCAAGTGGGGTGGAGATGGTGAAAGGGTACACACTAGCTGCACATTTGTCAAACCTTCAGTAGCCTATGTTTGATATATAGAAGCCGTAGTGAACCTGACCTCAACTATGAAAAGCAGTGGAGAGTTGAAGTACTCACGACCTTTAACCTTTAACATACAGTATATGCCCCAGTTCATTTGTGCTACTGTGCTCCTCACAAAAAGAACTCCCTCACACTTACATGTATGAATGTGTTCATTGTATTGTCTGACATGTCAGCTTTGTGACAACACCTTCAACCAATGTTGCTGACCAACCAGTGCAACCAGAATAACCATGCATGGGCAATGGAGACAATGATACTCAAGTGTAGTATGCAATGCCTTGTCCCGAACCTCTACTGGAACTCTCAAAACAACCAATGGTGTGCAGTCTAAAAAAAAACACTGCTCTGATTGGAGTAGCGGGGGGGGGGGCAGTTATCATTTGTTGTCTCTCAGCGTCATTGTGTGCCAATCAAATTCAACACAGCCCGACACTGTTACTGAGCAATCCGTGAAGATCTGAATATTAATAGGCATTGTTGCCGTCTTACGTTCATCAGTCATCGTGTAGTTCACAACAGAAAGGGCGTATTTGTCACAGAGCGATCAGTGTGTTGCACTGCAGCTCTCCCTGTCACAGCATGTTTTTTATGTGACTCTGCAGAATTTGCACTGAGCGGCACTTTTTTTTTTACATACAGTTGTTGTGAAGTGTGACTGACGAGCCAAGATCTCTGCATGTGTTTGTATAATTCCGATTAATCGCATGCTTTTCTGTAGCTAGTCGCAATTTTAGAATTTGCTCAAATTTGTCTCTAAAGAAAGATTTTTCCATTTAAGGCGCAGTGCAGCGAGTTACAGGCATACTTTGATCGTGAGGGACGGAAACACAAAATGATCTATATTAGAAGGTTTTAACAGCGTTTTCACCATAAACGACACAAAAGTCACTAACATAAAGCTATTAATGCTCCCAATGTTTAAGTAGGCCTACTCCCTATTATCAATGTCCTTGAAGTTTAACACTTGTGCACAGCTCTCTCTCTCCCTCTCCTCCTCTCTCTCTCTCTCCTCTCTCTCTCTCTCTCTCTCTCTCTCTCTCTCTCTCTCTCTCTCTCTCTCTCTCTCTCTCTCTCTCTCTCACACACACACATGCACACACAGTTTTAAGTACTGTTAAAGCTCCAGGCATTCTCAATGAGTGTGACTAACTATAGGAAAAAGTACTGGCTCTACGGATACAAAGTGCATTTGAATCCAACAATGTTATGAAAACACTGTAACCACCTTTACTGTTAAGATAACTTTACACACTTATATGCCTACAAAACCCTACATCCCTCCCACGCCCTCTCTCTCTCTCACTTACTCCTGCACACACACACACACACACACACACACACACACACACACACACACACACACACACACACACACACACACACACACACACACACACACACACACACACACACACACACACACACACACACACACACACACACACACACACACACACACACACACACACACACACACACACACACACACACACACACACACACACACACACACACACACACTCCACTCTATGAAGCATCTCTTTGAGTAGCCTATTCTTTTTGAATTCTCCCTGTGCCATCCAAATGTGTGCATAGCCTAGCCCTGGTTAGTGGTCAAGTTATCATGTTGCTAGCTAGCTGGCTGAGTAGGTAACATGACTGGCTAAACAATGTTGTTTGTTATCAAACCAAAGAATAGCATCCCGCGAGTCATTTAAAGCAGCTAGGAATATACGCAAGAATCTGCGTCTGAGAATGAAACGATAGCTCCCTGTAATATTGGGCAAAACCGATTTTAGCTAGAAGCACACGGTCCCCAGCGATAGAAAGGGACTAGCCTTGTTTGTAGCTGTGTTCCTTGTTGTGTTCTGTGCTTAAAACTTTCCATGCAGCGAAGAAATGGAGAGGCGATTAATGGCGTCAACAAAACAAACGTCAATAAACATGTAATGCGTTAACACATTAGCGTTGACGTCCCTAGTGATTACATACTCATTAAGATGAGCAATTATATTAGGCCAAAGATTACGTGATATCAAGGATTATCAAGCTGCTAATATGTGATTGAATGTTCTTATACTACCCCTTCACATGTAACCCATAATAGACTTTCAAAACCCCTTTATAAACCCCAGATGAAGGGCGACATTAACAGCCATAATATTAACCAGTGCAGTGGCAGTGCAGGCCAGGGTCATGGTAGGGGCTCTGACATGAACACAGAAGGGTGATGACGGCAACGTTTAGTTTGAATACATTATTTCCACCAGGGACCCAGGGCTGTGTGGCTACACACACACACAAATACACACACACACACAAACTCACCCTGCGTAATCGTCACATCCTGACCACAGAAAGCCTTTATTCTCTATGGTGGAGTAGGTCAGGGCGTGACTGGGGGGTGTTCTAGTTTATTATTTCTATGTGTAGTCTAGTTTTTGTAGTTCTATGTTGGCCTGGTATGGTTCGCAGTCAGAGGCAGCTGTCTATCGTTGTCTCTGATTGGGGATCATATTTAGGCAGCCTTTTCCCACCTGTTGTTTGTGGGATCTTGTTTTTGTATTGTTGCTTTTGAACCCTACAAGGCTGTACGTTCGTTTGTTTGTTTCTCTTTTTTGTTTTGTTGCTGGTTCACATTTTTAAAAATTATGATGAACTCAAATCACGCCGCGCCTTGGTCTACCCAGTTCGACGAGCGTTACAGTAATGAGTCAATAAGATGTCACCGACAGCCACGGTCGCCCTGTTTCTAGCTCCCAGTATTTTTTTGTTGGCGTGTTATTTCTTACATAATTTTTTTGTATGATTACTTGCATCCAAAAATAACTTTTCAACATTAGATTGGCGGTCACCAGAAATTCCACTTCCCTGACCTGGACCATTTTTAAAACTTGAGGCAGCTCTATTCATCCTGGGGGCTGCACAAAACCGCAGATGCCGGGGAGAATAGCGCTTCCGAGTGTATTTGTCGCTAGCGTTCAGTCCCTGGACAATAAAGTATGGGAGCTCAGGGTGAGGATCTCCTTCCAGAGAGACATCAGGAACTGTAACATACTGTGTTTTACGGAATATTGTCTCTCTCCCCATCCATTTAGCTATGGGGTTCTACATCCATTGTGCAAAAAGAAAGAACTCATGGTGTGATTGTAGTAACATACAGGAGCTCAAGTCCTTTTGTTCTCCCAATCTGGAATACCTCACCATCAAATGCTGAACGCATTACCTCCCGATATACTTTTCCCCCAGCCGACACTGCGATGGCTCTCAAGGAACTACAATGGACTATGTGCAAACTGGAAACAGCATATCCTGAGGCCGCATTTATTTTAGCTGGGGACTTTAATAAAGAAAATAGGAGGAAATTTTACCGAAATTTGATCAACACATCTCCTGTGTTACCCGGACATAACAAACTCTTGATCATTGCTACTCACCCTTCCGGGACAGGTACAAGGCCCTCCCCTACTCTCCCATCAGCAAATCAGATCACGACTCCATTTGGCTCCTCCCCACCTATAGGCAGAAACTTAAACAGTAAGCACCCGTGGTAAGGACTGTTCAATGTTGAGCTGACCAATTGTAATCTATGCTTCAATGTTGTTTTTATCACGTGGACTGGGAAATGTTCCAGGTCGCCTCTGAGAATAGTATCAGCGTATACAATGACTTGGTGACTGGGTTCTTCAGGAAGAGCATAGAGGATGTTGTTCCCATGGTGAGGATTAGAACTTATCAGCTCAGCCTTCAACACCATAGTGCCTGCCCCCCAAGCTCATTTCTAAGTGACACAACAGTGATAGGCCTGATTACCAACAATGATGAGACAGCCTACAGGGAGGAGGTGAGAGCCCTGGCTGAGTGGTGCCAGGAAAATAACCTCACCCTCAACGTCAACAAAATGCTTTGCATTTTGCACACTCTTGCACACTCTTGGCATTCTTTCAGCCAGCTTCACCTGGGAGGCTTTTCCAACAGTCTTGAAGGAGTTCGCACATATACTGAGCACTTGTTGGTTAAGTCCAAACAGGAATAACAACAGAGACACCTGCTCACACGCAGCATCTGATGAAGGCAAAAACACGACAGGACAGGGCGATACACAATCACAGCAAAACACGACAGGACAGGGCGAAACGCAATCACAGCATGGTGAATACTAAACAAGGAACCGACGGGACAGGAACGGAACACAAAGGAATAAATAGGGACTCTAATCAGGGGAAAGGATCGGGAACAGGTGTGGGAAGACTAAATGATGATTAGGGGAATAGGAACAGCTGGGAGCAGGAACGGAACGATAGAGAGAAGAGAGAGCGAGAGAGTGAGAGAGGGAGGGGGAGAGAGAGGGATAGAAGGAGGGAAAGAACCAAATAAGACCAGCAGAGGGAAACGAATAGAATGGGGAGCACAGGGACAAGACATGATAATAAATGACAAACATGACAGTACCCCCACTCACCGAGCGCCCCTGGCGCACTCGAGGAGGAATCCTGGCGGCAACGGAGGAAATCATCGATGAGTGAACGGTCCAGCACGCCCCGAGACGGAACCCAACTCCTCTCCTCAGGACCGTAACCCTCCCAATCCACTAAGTATTGGTGACCCCGTCCCCGAGAACGCATGTCCATGATCTTATGTACCTTGTAAATAGGTGCGCTCGACAAGGACGGGAGGGGGAGGGAAGACGAACGGGGTGCGAAGAAAGGGCTTAACACAGGAGACATGGAAGACAGGATGGACGCGACGAAGATGTCGCGGAAGAAGCAGTCGCACAGCAGCGACAGGATTGACGACCTGGGAGACACGGAACGGACCAATGAACCGCGGAGTCAACTTACGAGAAGCTGTCGTAAGAGGAAGGTTGCGAGTGGAAAGCCACACTCTCTGGCCGCAACAATACCTTGGACTCTTAATCCTGCGTTTATTGGCGGCTCACCGTCTGTGCCCTGTAACGGCAAAGTGCAGACCTCACCCTCCTCCAGGTGCGCCACAACGTTGGACAAACGCTGAGCGGAGGGAACGCTGGACTCGGCAAGCTGGGATGAGAACAGAGGAGGCTGGTAACCCAGACTACTCTGAAACGGAGATAACCCGGTAGCAGACGAAGGAAGCGAATTGTGAGCGTATTCTGCCCAGGGGAGCTGTTCTGCCCAAGACGCAGGGTTTCTGAAAGAAAGGCTGCGTAGTATGCGACCAATCGTCTGATTGGCCCTCTCTGCTTGACCGTTAGACTGGGGATGAAACCCGGAAGAGAGACTGACGGACGCACCAATCAAACGACAGAACTCCTCCAAAACTGTGACGTGAATTGCGGGCCTCTGTCTGAAACGGCGTCTAACGGGAGGCCATGAATTCTGAATACATTCTCAATAATGATTTGTGCCGTCTCCTTAGCGGAAGGAAGTTTAGCGAGGGGAATGAAATGTGCCGCCTTAGAGAACCTATCGACAACCGTAAGAATCACAGTCTTCCCCGCAGACAAAGGCAGACCGGTAATGAAGTCTAAGGCAATGTGAGACCATGGTCAGAAGGAATGGGGAGCGGTCTGAGACGACCGGCAGGAGGAGAGTTACCCGACTTAGTCTGCGCGCAGTCCGAACAAGCAGCCACGAAACGGCGCGTGTCACGCTCCTGAGTCGGCCACCAAAAGCGCTGGCGAATAGACGCAAGAGTGCCTCGAACACCGGGATGACCAGCTAACTTGGCAGAGTGAGCCCACTGAAGAACAGCCAGACGAGTGGAAACAGGAACGAAAAGGAGGTTACTAGGACAAGCGCGCGGCGACGCAGTGTGCGTGAGTGCTTGCTTAACCTGTCTTTCAATTCCCCAGACTGTTAACCCGACAACACGCCCATAAGGAAGAATCCCCTCGGGATCAGTAGAAGCCACAGAAGAACTAAACAGACGGGATAAGGCATCAGGCTTGGTGTTCTTGCTACCCGGACGGTAAGAAATCACAAACTCGAAACGAGCGAAAAACAACGCCCAACGAGCTTGACGGGCATTAAGTCGTTTGGCAGAACGGATGTACTCAAGGTTCTTATGGTCTGTCCAAACGACAAAAGGAACGGTCGCCCTCCCAACCACTGTCGCCATTCGCCTAGGGCTAAGCGGATGGCGAGCAGTTCACGGTTACCCACATCATAGTTGCGCTCAGATGGCGACAGGCGATGAGAAAAATAAGCGCAAGGATGAACCTTATCGTCAGACTGGAAGCGCTGGGATAGAATGGCTCCCACGCCTACCTCTGAAGCGCCAACCTCGACAATGAATTGTCTAGTGACGTCAGGAGTAACGAGGATAGGAGCGGACGTAAAACGTTCTTTTAGAAGATCAAAAGCTCCCTGGGCGGAACCGACCACTTAAAACACGTCTTGACAGAAGTAAGAGCTGTGAGAGGGGCAGCAACTTGACCGAAATTACGAATGAAACGCCGATAGAAATTAGCGAAACCTAAAAAGCGCTGCAACTCGACACGTGACCTTGGAACGGGCCAATCACTGACAGCTTGACCTTAGCGGAATCCATCTGAATGCCTTCAGCGGAAATAACGGAACAGAAAAGTAACGGAGGAGACATGAAAAGAGCACTTCTCAGCCTTTACGTAGAGACAATTCTCTAAAAGGCGCTGTAGAACACGTCGAACGTGCTGAACATGAATCTCGAGTGACGGAGAAAAATCAGGATATCGTCAAGATAGACAAAAACAAAGATGTTCAGCATGTCTCTCAGAACATCATTAACTAATGCCTGAAAAACAGCTGGCGCATTGGCGACCGAACGGCAGAACCCGGTACTCAAAATGCCCTAACGGAGTGTTAAACGCCGTTTTCCACTCGTCCCCTCTCTGATGCGCACGAGATGGTAAGCGTTACGAAGGTCCAACTTAGTAAAGCACCTGGCTCCCTGCAGAATCTCGAAGGCTGATGACATAAGGGGAAGCGGATAACGATTCTTAACCGTTATGTCATTCAGCCCTCGATAATCCACGCAGGGGCGCAGAGTACCGTCCTTCTTCTTACAAAAAGAACCCCGCCCCGGGCCGGAGAAGAAGAAGGCACTATGGTACCGGCGTCAAGAGACACAGACAAATAATCCTCGAGAGCCTTACGTTCGGGAGCCGACAGAGAGTATAGTCTACCTCGAGGAGGAGTGGTCCCCGGAAGGAGATCAATACTACAATCATACGACCGGTGAGGAGGAAGGGAGTTGGCTCGGGACCGACTGAAGACCGTGCGCAGATCATGATATTCCTCCGGCACTCCTGTCAAATCGCCAGGTTCCTCCTGAGAAGTAGGGACAGAAGAAACGGGAGGGATGGCAGACATTAAACACTTCACATGACAAGAAACGTTCCAGGATAGGATAGAATTACTAGACCAATTAATAGAAGGATTATGACATACTAGCCAGGGATGACCCAAAACAACAGGTGTAAACGGTGAACGGAAAATCAAAAAAAAGAAATAGTCTCACTGTGGTTACCAGATACTGTGAGGGTTAAAGGTAGTGTCTCAAATCTGATACTGGGAAGATGACTACCATCTAAGGCGAACATGGGCGTAGGCTTCTCTAACTCTCTGAAAGGAATGTCATGTTTGAACCCATGCTTCGTCCATGAAACAACCCTCAGCCCCAGAGTCTATCAAGGCACTACATGTAGCACCCGAACCGGTCCAGCGTAGATGGACCGACAAAGTAGTACAGGATTTTGATGGAGAGACTTGAGTAGTTGCGCTCACCTGTAGCCCTCCGCTTACAGATGAGCTTCTGGCTTTACTGGACATGAATTAACAAAATGTCCAGCAACTCCGCAATAGAGGCACAGGCGGTTGGTGATCCTCCGTTCCTCTCCTTAGTCGAGATGCGAATCCCTCCCAGCTGCATGGGCTCAGTCTCAAAGCCAGAGGAGGGAGATGGTTGCGATGCGGAGCAGGGAAACACCGTTGATGCGAGCTCTCTTCCACGAGCCCGGTGACGAAGATCTACCCGTCGTTCTATGCGGATGGCGAGAGCAATCAAAGAGTCCACATCTGAAGGAACCTCCCGGGAGAGAATCTCATCCTTAACCACTGCGTGAGTCCCTCCAGAAAACGAGCGAGCAGCGCCGGCTCGTCCACTCACTAGAGGCAGCAAGAGTGCGAAACTCAATAGAATAATCCGTTATGGACCGTCACCTTGGCATAAGGAAGCCAGGGCCCTAGAAGCCTCCCCACCAAAAACTGAACGGTCAAAAACCCGAATCATCTCCTCTTTAAAGTTCTGGAACTTGTTAGAGCAATCAGCCCTTGCCTCCCAGATAGCTGTGCCCCATTCTCGAGCCCGGCCAGTAAGGAGTGAAATGACGTAAGCAACCCGAGCTCTCTCTAGAGTATGTGTTGGGTTGGAGAGAGAACACAATCACACTGCGTGAGAAAGGAGCGGCACTCAGTGGGCTGCCCGGAGTAGCAAGGTGGGTTATTAACCCTAGGTTCTGGAGGCTCGGCAGGCCAGGAAGTAACAGGTGGCACGAGACGTAGACTCTGGAACTGTCCAGAGAGGTCGGAAACCTGAGCGGCCAGGTTCTCCACGGCATGGCGAGCAGCAGACAATTCCTGCTCGTGTCTGCCGAGCATGGCTCCTTGATCTCGACGGCAGTGTAACGTCTGAAGTCGCTGGGTCCATTCCTTGGTCGGTTCCTTCTGTCATGCAGGTGAAAGAGGACCCAAAAGCGACTTAACAGAAACAGAGTTTATTTAAGTCCAAACAGGGAATAACAAAAATCCTCTAGTCTGTAGAGGGGAATAACTGGAGAAGCGGCCACAGACTGCAGGTCGCTTCGGGTAGGCGCAGGCCGTAGTTGACAGAGACACCTGCTCACACGCAGCATCTGATGAAGGCAAAAACACGACAGGACAGGGCGATACACAATCACAGCAAAAACACGACAGGACAGGGCGAAACGCAATCACAGCATGGTGAATACTAAACAAGGAACCGACGGGACAGGAACGGAACACAAAGGAATAAATAGGGACTCTAATCAGGGGAAAGGATCGGGAACAGGTGTGGAAGACTAAATGGGGGAGAGAGAGGGATAGAAGGAGGGAAAGAACCAAATAAGACCAGCAGAGGGAAACGAATAGAATGGGGAGCACAGGGACAAGACATGATAATAAATGACAAACATGACATGTGAACATACTTTTGTATATAGTGCATGTGTATTTATATTCCTGACTCAGACATTGCTCATTCTGGAGCATTCCGCTGCACCTGCGATAACGTCTGCAAATCTGTGTATGCGACCAAGGAACATTTACTTGATTTGATGATTTGAGTTGTTTTCACTGTGCCATTCTGTGCATTGAAACATTTATATGAAGTAAATGTCCCGGGCAATGGGAAGCGTTGACAGGTGGAGAGAAATGCCTAAACAAACTCAGTCCGTTCGTTTACCCAGTGAAAGGTGCATGCAGGGAGGGGAAAGGCAAGGCAATGAGTGAGATTATTCTCCTTTGAAGTCTCGGGTCGACGATGTCTGTGTGTGAGTGTGTGAGTGTGTGAGTGAGTGAGTTTAAAAAGCCAAGCTGAGAAAACAGCAGTAAGAATCCTACCTCACGTAGGATAATAGTGAACTTTATTATGTCTCTGTTGGTGTTATGTTCCATGTGTGTTGCTGTGCCAACACCTCAAACAAAAACAGCCTCCTAAAACGCTTCATGATAGAAAAACACAGGTCTACATGCTCTTACATTCTAATGTGTAAGACATAGACCTAGCAGTAGCTCCGTACCCTGCAACCTATAATCCCTTTAGTTCATATGCCTTACACTGTCAACATGCACTGTACACACAGTAGTTTGCACATGTTTCAGGACCATAGAGATTAAGGCATTGTGGTTAGGCTTTCCATTATTCCTAATCAGAAGCTATGAGGTCCTGTGTCCAAATTTTTGACCAAAGATGTGCACCGTACTCTCCTTTTGATTCCATCCTTTGCTCCAAGTGAGTTTAAATAGATTAGTTCGCTCTGCAGAAGCCAGCAGTGGTCCTGGGTGTGACACTGGGTTCTGCTCAGCATTGTCTGAGTATGTGAGACGTTTCTTTTTGGTCACGTTATGGCGGTAAAGGGATCTTTAGGGACCCAGTACCAGCCAGCTAGTTTACCTGTATGGTTTTGTGTTCTCCTTCTTCGTCTTACACTTAGTCAAATGTGCTTGTTAGGAAATATGCAGTGGCACAATTAATCAAAGCACTAGAACTACCATTGTGCATATTTAGAATAGCTTTAAGAAGTAAAATAATCATTTCCGTCAGTGTTCTAAAAGCCCAAAAAGTAAAACCTTTAAAATACAGCCTCACAGCTAGATATAAGAAATCCTTTAGAAGACGGGGGGGGAACTGAAATTAAAGCACATCTGTGATATCATTTGACTATACACTGGTCTGCCACAGAGCGGAAACATGCACAAGAATGGAGCCACAGTAGCTTATTCTCCCGAGACCTGAAGAAGTGTTTCTCCATTCTCTGAAATGTCTCCTCCTATCCACACTTTGCCCCCCAGCCTTCTTGGTAACTGGCAACAACAACAACAACAAATGGAAGTCAGTAACAGCAGAGCAGTAGTCCAAAAGATTCATGTTGTCTCTGGCCTCCCTCCAGCTTCGGAGTATCTTTTTTTTGTTGCCTCAGACAATGACGTCGCAGCACAAAGACACTTTTGAGAAATTGCATTTTATTTGACTTGATTTGTTTTAGAGGGCCAGACAGGCAGCCATATGTGATCTATGGAGAGATAACACTAAGGAGACGGTGATAGTGACAGTAGTGGCTGAGGAATGTAACACGCCACGGTGATAGGATTCAGGAAAATGAAGACAACCTTTTTTGTTCGTGGGAGTTTCACCACTGTTGTTATTGCGAATAATGGCACGCCTATGTATATTTCGTGCAACAGGTAGTAAACATTCTAGAGGAATGCCATTAGCAACAAATGTACCTAACATAATTGAATCGTTGCATACTATACAACGCATAGACTATATTTCAGCCCCCGGTTGCTGTCTCTATTGCTCTTACATTCTTCAGAAGCATGATTCATACAACTGTAAAATCTCTAGGAATTTTAAATCATACAAAAAAAATATATGCTTCATTTACTGTGGCTGCCAAGCTTCACAAATAATCTGTTCCACTTTGCATCTCCTGGGTAACGTTGCTGATTTAATTTCCCCAGCGATATCTACATTCAGTTAAGTTTGTATGTTATTGCATTTCAGGCATCAATCATAGGACTTGAGTTTATCACGGCTGGAGTTTACATTATCCTGGCTCTCCCGATGACATGTCGAAATTAATTAGCCAGGTACTCTAAATGGTGTTGCAATCAATCAAATATTGAGCCTCAGCCCACAGCAGAAATGTTGCGGAAATGTTGTCAGTCACGATTACAACAGTTCGTCAATCACGATTCTAACAGTTCGTCAACTGGTACAATTTGCTCTTGAGTTCCTTCTTTTTCTCCTCACGGTGTTGTATACGTAGTGGATACACATAGTATCAAAAGGAATAACAATTAAGATGGATAAATATAGCATTTGTATGTATGGAGTGTCTCTATACATACAGTGCAGAATGTGGCACAGTCAGACCAATGTATTTGAGCTCTTTTCCTCCCTAAAGCCAGCCAGGAGAACCATTTCTGTCAAGACACAGCTTGCCAGGTTTCCATTTAAGAAATCTATAGTAGTCAGACAAGTTAGGAAAGGCAAAAAAGAGAGACGAGCCATTTGACTAGCCTCTTCACTCCGGGAGACCTGTAATGTTACACATTGATCTTCCCTCCCTAAAGATGACATCCCATACCCAAAAACATATTTACCATCACTCTGGATGACCTATTCCGCAGAAACGTTTCCCTTCACCGAAAACAAATCTATAATCTGGATGCCGTTACCAGTCATTACCAGTCATTTCCGGCGATACAATGTGTGAAAAAGAACTGTTTATATCCAACACAATATCTCTCTAAAGGTACGCTGCCATCTTGGATCAGGAGAAAGACTTCACAATCAGTTATTATCAGATCTAAAAGATGTCTCTCTCTCTGTAATATGACCTCTGTGACCTCTTCAGTGAGGCCGTTTGGCTCTGAATGGTGACAGAAGACAAATTAGGTCGTAAGTGAACGTGTAGCACCATTGACTAGAGAAGTACACAGACGGGAGAAGTACACAGTAACTCTCTTGAGGTACAGACAGTGAATCAATCAGCGTTCACATTCACTGCAACACGGTCCATGCCCGGGACATCTGGAAGGAAGCTCTATGGCTGTGATTTGGTTAATAGTTGTACCCAAATGACTCATGGGCTGGAAATGGAATTGAATAGGTTTCTGGTTCATTGGCAGCAGTAACACGCTAGCTAAATGCTAATACGCTAGCTAAATGCTAATAGTGTCTGACTGGCTGGCTGTGTCTTGTTCACTCTCTCTCTCTCATTAGCTTGTGTCCTACTCTTGCAGACCTGGCCTGAATCCTTCCTCACTGAAAAGTTACTGTTCGGTTCATAGTTACTTATTAGACTAGCTATCACTTCCTGTTCTGGCCATGTGACTGGTGAGATCTGCATGGGCCTCTCATTGAACATGGCATAATCAGAGCTTTGTTTTGTGAATGAGACAAAGCAGGATTCACTTAGACATGACAATTAAACTAGGATCCTCTCCTCCTCAGCTCTCCTGATAACTTGCTGAAGCAGTCAGATAAAGTAAACCTCCCCTGTTTTATCAAGATTGATAGAAGGGATATTCACTTAAGCTCAACAACATGAATTTCAACATTTTGATGGCAGAGGCCAGAGACAGGTCACCGTGTGTCACTGAGCAGAGCAGTTCAGTTATATAGAGGAGAGAAGAAGAAACAACCTCCCATTGTCACCTCCAGAGTACATCTAATATGTTTATCCCTTGTTTACGGTTGTTGTCAGGACAACCTCAGATTGTTAGCTGGTGTCAATATTAGCAGGGAAATGTTGACACTTAAAAGGCATCAAACTCTTTCAGTAATGGCGTTATGTGCCCGGGCCCGTTGCAGGAATGTGTTTGTGAGTTCCTCTGTAAATCCATGTATTCTTCTCTTTTACTTTAACAGTGTAAAAAGAGGCCCTGAAATTGCACATAATGAGCAACTACCCTGCCAATCCTGTCAGATGGTGTGACCAAAATGGTCACAGGCTGACAGTCATGTCCCCTGCGTGTTTTTGTGAAAGTAATGCTTCTGCTTTCCCCATCCATCGCAACCTCAGAACACTAGTTGGTCAGGGAGGGTTTTGCCAGCTATGTGGCAGACCCGGTGCTAGCTTGTGTGTTTTATATACACTTCCTTTAAATAAACTGACGAAAGGAGTGCAACTCTACCACATGTTCTCCTCCTATACCGTGTTTAGAAACTAAGCTTATACTCATTATATTTCAAATGAATTGCAGCTTTAGGGTCCTGAACACTGGAAGTTTGTATGGGGATTCTATAATGAGTGTAAAGCCTGCTGTGTGATCATGTTTACATCTAAACACCGCTGGTCCCCATGAGTGACGGTCCCCGTGAGTGACGGTCCCCGTGAGTGACGGTCCCCGTGAGTGACGGTCCCCGGGATATGATATAAATGTTAAGCAATGTATCTGTTGGTTTGGCTACTGTTTAGCATGCCTGTGATGTGTCAGACAAATTGAATGTGTGGGACCATTGTTTTAAATCTGTCATATCATCTGAACGCTCTGTTCTGGCAAAAAATAAATAATAATAATTAAAATACACAGTTACAGTCACTAACACTCTAAACAGCAAATGTTCAGAGTAAGGTGTTCTCATTTGTGTCTGGAATTAGCTAGGAAGCTAGCCAACTTTAGCCAGTTAGCTTGGGTGTTTGACGTCCGTTTTGAGGTCAGAGCGTTCGAATCAACCCTACTCCGCCAGAGCGTCCAGTGTGCACTCTGAAAACTCTGAGAGCGAAACACGCTGAATTTACTAACGGACAATCTGACAGCACTCTGAAATTATGAACGCCCAGAGCGCACTCTGAGCTCACTCTGACACCCTTGAGTGAATTTACAAACGCATGTTCTTAAACCAACCTGTGTCAATTTAGCTAGCTGTCTAGTCAGCGATGCTATGACGAGCAACCTTATTGGTAGCTACCCTAAAAGAGACAAATCAGCACAGAACGCACCCCTTCTGAGAGTGCACCCCTTCTGAGAATGTGCTATATACACAGCCAAGCCTATCCTTTTATTTTTTTAATATATTCTTTTACTTTTACCCCTTTTTCTCCCCAATTGGTAGTTTGTCTTGTCCCATCGCTGCAACTCCCTTACAGACTCGGGAGAGGCAAATGTTGAAAGCCACACGTCCTCCAAAACACCACCCAGCCAAGCCGCACTGCTCGCTTAACCCAGAAGCCAGCCACACCAACGTGTCCATCCAGCTGGTGACAGCTTGCAGGCACTCACCCCACCACAAGGAGTCGCTAGAGCACAATAGGAGGAAAATCCTGTCCGGCCAAACGCTCCCCTAACACAAACAATGCTGGGCCAATTGTGCGCCGCCTCATGGGTCTCCCGGTCACGGCCTGATGTGACATAGCCTGGGAGAGAACCCGGGTCAGTAGTGATGTCCTAACCACTGCAATGCAGTGCCTTAGACCGTTCCGCCACTCGGGAGGCCGAGACTCACCTCACATATGGGGAATGTTGATCTCAATCTCTAGAAAGCGTTGCAGTCCCCTGCACATTAACCATTAAGTCGATTGCAACCTTCAAACAATTGCAGCCAAATTCCCTCGAACATTAACCAGCTCTGACTTAGACCATAAAGGTCAGCGTTCTATATTTGGGACTTAGCATACCATTTCCTCATATTCTCAGTCCACTGTACTGACTGAGTGTTCCCATAAATTATTTTTCATTCTCCGAACCCTCCAAACAGTGTGTTACAGTACAACATCTCCCCCCCCTCAACTCCAGATTGACAGGTAATGCCTGTAATAAGCCTTAGGTAGACCTTTGGGTACTGCAGCAGCATTTGCCAGTAGCTAAGGGGTGTCTATTTCTCTCCCCAGATTGACAGGTAATGAACCCCTGTCCATTCTACCGCTGAGCTCTCAACCTGAGGAGAACGTGGGAAGGGCCCACTACAAGCTGTGTGACCGGCTCAAACTGGAGAAGAAACAGCGGCGGATGTGTCGACGGGACCCGGGCGTGGCCGAGACCCTCATGGAGGCCATCAGCATGAGTGCCCTGGAGTGCCAGTACCAGTTCCGCTTTGAGAGGTGGAACTGCACCTTAGAGGGGCGCTACAGAGCCAACCTTTTGAAAAGAGGTAGGGACAGAAAAGCATTCCAACTTCATATAGAAGTATAAATGTAATATGTTTTCAACTTACAGATAACTCCTTTCTGACGTTCATGGGTGGAGGTGGAGATACATTTTTGTAATTCCATAGTAGATAGTACAGTAGAGAGAGGCCATAGTAGATAGTACAGTAGAGAGAGGCCATAGTAGATAGTACAATAGAGAGAGGCCATAGTAGATAGTACAGTAGAGAGAGGCCATAGTAGATAGTACAGTAGAGAGAGGCCATAGTAGATAGTACAGTAGAGAGAGGCCATAGTAGATAGTACAGTAGAGAGAGGCCATAGTAGATAGTACAGTAGAGAGAGGCCATAGTTGATAGTACAGTAGAGAGAGGCCATAGTAGATAGTACAGTAGAGAGAGGCCATAGTAGATAGTACAGTAAAGAGAGGCCATAGTAGATAGTACAGTAGAGAGAGGCCATAGTAGATAGTACAGTAGAGAGAGGCCATAGTAGATAGTACAGTAGAGAGAGGCGTTAGTAGGTAGTACAGTAGAGAGAGGCGTTAGTAGGTAGTACAGTAGAGAGAGGCGTTAGTAGGTAGTACAGTAGAGAGAGGCCATAGAAGATAGTACAGTAGAGAGAGGCGTTAGTAGGTAGTACAGTAGAGAGAGGCGTTAGTAGATAGTACAGTAGAGAGAGGCGTTAGTAGATAGTACAGTAGAGAGAGGCCGTAATAGATAGTACAGTAGAGAGAGGCGTTAGTAGATAGTACAGTAGAGAGAGGACATAGTAGATAGTACAGTAGAGAGGCCATAATAGATAGTACAGTAGAGAGGCCATAGTAGATAGTACAGTAGAGAGGCCATAATAGTAGATAGTACAGTAGCGAGAGGCCACAATAGATAGTTCAGTAGAGAGAGGCCATAGTAGATAGTACAGTAGAAAGCTGAAGTTTATTTCCCCATTAATGGCAACTTTCAATTGCTCATTTTGAGTGTCCATTAGGAAGCTGGTAGCTGATATCCTTCCTCTTGCTCCACACCTCACTCCAGGTTTTAAGGAGACAGCCTTCCTGTATGCCGTCTCCTCAGCAGGCCTGACTCACGCCATGGCCAAGGCTTGTAGCGCCGGGCGGATGGAGCGTTGCACCTGCGATGAAGCCCCAGACCTGGAGAACCGCAAGGCCTGGCAGTGGGGCGGCTGTGGTGACAACCTGAAGTACAGCAACAAGTTTGTCAAGGACTTCCTGGGCAAACGCTCCAACAAGGACCTGCGTGCCCGCGTGGACATGCACAACAGTAACGTGGGCATGAAGGTGAGTGTGGAGGGGAGCCGTATTGGATGACGCGGTATATTTCATCTTGTTGAATTATGGGATACAGTAATTAGTGTATCCCGCTAACAGCCCTTTTGTCACAACCTTTCCTGTAAAACAAAAACAATTAATATTTTTGGGTTGGCTGGTTGATTGATTGATTGACTGACTGACAGTGTAGTTTGCTTTACCTTTGCCCTGTACAGCTACTTTAAGGACGTAGGCCTATGTTGTCCTGTCTTGAGATGGTTAAGATCCGTGGGTGTATTCTAGGGTGAATATTTTCTGAATCTCCTACAGACAACTATATAATGTAGGGTTGGTAAATTATTGTTCTCCATATTTACCTCAGTCTCTAAAGACACAGCAAAATGACCAGAACCAGTGAAAATGACCAGAGAGGAATTTAATGTGACCACGAGAGGAATAACAATGACAAGAGTTTTTACAGCTATGTTCCCATGGTCGACAGAGAATCGTTTACCCACATGCTGTGGTTATTAAACAAATACTACAGATCCTCAAGCATCCCACTTAATGGTGAGATGAAAGGCCAGCCTAAATCACTTAAATTGGCCACACGTTAATCAAACTTTGTTTTTCCCTCTCAAATTAGAGATTTAATTGCCGTTGTTTGTGCCTTAGCGAGATTCGACAATTGTTTGAGGTGAGGGAGTGAGTTTTTTTTCTTCCCCCGGCTTGGACGTGATTTTAATAGTAAAATCAAAAAGAAGAGAGAATGGTGTTAAAATGTCAAGCCAAAGCAAACTCAAGGTCCTGGCAGCCGCTACCTTGACTCAGATTTTCTCCTATTGTAGCCATTTTAATTTTAGCATGAATATAAATTATAGCAGAAGCACACTTCCCCAAATGTTAGCAGACACAACCCCCCCCCCCTCCCGAAGACCCGTGTGTGAGCTCTTCCTTTTCAGCCTGGCTCTCCAAATCCATTCTCAGGTTCTTTTATTTGTGATAAAAGATTTACAACACTGTTTTGGTCCAGGTTTTTTCTTATTTTCAGATTTAGTGAGGTGTACTACGTCCCACATGAAGCACAAATCTTGGAATGTGCCAGCCTCTGGAATCCCTAGAACATTTAAAGCTGACACTTCACATTTCCCTGAACTAAACTGCAAGTGTGGCGAATAATGCAGCACTTATTTCGTATTCCCCCATCTGTTTCCCAGTGTGTGAGAACAGAACCGGAGAGAGACCGTCTGTCCACTCCAGGCCTCCTCTGGAGAATACACGTTATGGATTTTAACACGTAACCTTTAATTTAACGTTGTGGTCGGCCGATGCTGACTGAGCTGTACACAAATGAACCATTCCCAGCCACAGAGATTTCAAGCAACGTCGCAACGTGTACTATTCAGTGCAGTGCTGTCTTTGGCCAAACAAGGAGCCTTAAACACACCCGTTCACACCCCCACAAGTTAAAGTTGGTCGAGCATTAATGGTCAGAGGTGTTCTCTCAAGTTCAACTCGAGTCCACATTCCGTGTCGTCTGTTGGGTAGATCCCGTCATATGTATTATGAGAAATCTTCAGGCCTCAACATAGTTGACGTAAAAAATGGTTTTGTTTAGCTTTACACTTGCTAGCCTAAAGTCCCCCCCCCCTTACTTGAATCGAAACAGTAGAGTTATGAAGTTGGCCTGGTGAAAGAGATGGACCTTGGGGGTTTTTGACTCCCACATACCTTAAAACAAACCAAGAACAGGGGCCAGGGTCTGAGTCTTCTGTCTCCTTCTTTCCCATGGCCGAGGAACTCAATGGATCTTTTCTTCGGAAAATGTGCCTCTCAGCGTGTCCTCCACTTACTGTTAGTAATAACCATGATGACTTTAATCAAACTCTATTACCGAATGTTATCGTAGCACTCCGTATCGACACCCTCCCACCCACAAACATTATCTTTGAAACTATTGCTTAGAGTGTAGAATTTTTTAAATTAAGATTCTTTGGTTGGGGAGTGACAACAATGTGACATTGTTGTCATGTCAATGTTGTATTATGTTAATGGCAGTATATCAGCAATAATTAGAGGCTCTAGATCGTCTACCTCTGTGGTATGTATGAGTATACACAGAGAAGATAATCATGGTCTCTGTTCTCATCACATTTTAATACACTGATGTTCTGTGTACGTAAAGGCTTCATATTGGACACATATCTTATGAAATTCGGACTTACTACATAGGCCCATTGTGCTGCAGAAATTACAGGGGAGTCTAGGTCATTTTCTTCTTCTTTGAAACCTTGCTGTCTATACAAAGTGCAAAATGGGTCAAAGCTAATATTATGTCATTTCAGGTAGTCCCTTTGATGCCCTGTGACGGCTGACTGTATGTCCCTCTCCTCTCCCACCACCAGGTGATCAAAGCAGGGGTGGAGACCACCTGCAAATGCCATGGCGTCTCGGGCTCCTGCACCGTCCAGACGTGCTGGAGGCAGCTCTCGCCCTTCCACGAGATCGGCAAGCAGCTGAAACAGCGCTACGAGACCTCACTGAAGGTGGGCAGCTCCACCAACGAGGCCACAGGGGAGGGGGAAATCTCCCAGGCCCGGCCCCAGCAGCAGCAGAACCCCTCAA
Organism: Oncorhynchus gorbuscha; assembly: GCF_021184085.1. Taxonomy (NCBI): domain Eukaryota; kingdom Metazoa; phylum Chordata; class Actinopteri; order Salmoniformes; family Salmonidae; genus Oncorhynchus; species Oncorhynchus gorbuscha. Next base: position 46,881,568 of record NC_060180.1, on the reverse strand, counting down.
CGGGCCCCAGCAACGACCCGATCCCACGCACCATGGACCTGCTCCACATCGAGGACTCGCCCAGCTTCTGCCGGCCCAGCAAGTACTCGCCGGGCACCTCGGCCAGGAAGTGCTACAAGGACAAGAACTGCGACGCCATATGCTGCGGCAGGGGCCACAACACCCAGAGCCGCGTGGTGACCCGGCCATGCCAGTGTCAGGTGCGCTGGTGCTGCTACGTCGAATGCAAGCAGTGCACGCAGAGAGAAGAGGTCTACACCTGTAAAGGTTAGCCCAGTCTTAGCTTCCTGCTTGCCCCTTGCCTCTGACCGGACTCAGCAAGTGGAGAGTGGTTGTTGATGGTGAAGGAGGGGGGGGGATGGTGTTTTAGGACAGAGGTTTGACTCTCACTCAACCCCCTTGTGGCTGTCATATAGAGAGAGAGAGAGAGAGTTCTGCGGCAGAGGAGAGAGCAAGACGATGGAGATGGAGGACCTTTATAAGCACTTTGAGGGATTTTCTGTTCTATGGGTTTTGTTTTAATACCCTGTGGCCCCAGCCAATGGTGGTTGGGGTTGCAGGAGGAGATTGGCCTTGTCTGACAACAGGGTCAACGTGGGTCTCATGTTTTCTCGTTGCAGAGTTGGAGCTTCGGAGGAAAGGCTACCTCATCTATTCAACATGCAGTCAGATGTGTCAGTGAGAAAAAGCAGCACTTGGCCGCTGTCTCCGGCTAGCATGCTGTTAATGAGGATCCAATAGAATGACCATAATGGTAAAAGACTGGCTTTTGGGCCTTGCCCAATGTAGAAATGTGTGTGTGTGTGTGTGTGTGTGTGTTAGCGAGTGAGGGTGAAGAGGTGGGTGAAATTACAACTCATATGGCAATCATGGTAACCATATTCAGAAACTGTTAAGAAGACAGGGTGTAAGAGGAATTCTACACACACAAATTTACACACACACACACCATTGTGTGTATGCATATGTATGTAAATAAATTAAATTGTATTATAATGATATTATATACACTTGCTACTTATCTGAATATGTTTCAACAAACCACTAACCACACAAATGCTTTGTTGTTTGTGTGTTCTCGCTCTCTTCTGCTTTTGATTTTGTTTTGACAAGGCCCTTTGGAAAGCAGCACATGTGTGTCCTTTGTCTCACTCTGTGGATCATTTATGGACCCTTTGGGACTACTCCTTCACGAGGAGAGAAAACACGCTCATTTGTCTTTGATTCTTTTACACTAGAGTGAAATTGTTGGTGAATACATTTGCCAGTCATTTTAGGCTACTCTTGGCCTTGAGCGAAGTCAACTAATGTTCAGGGAATAACTGAAACCACTATATCTTATTTGGACTGATGGTAAAAAAGCAAAAAGAAAACCTGTATGTAATGAAAGTTCAGTGAGAGAATGGACTTGCTTTTCTGAGTTTAGTGTCTACTGCTGTCACCGTGACAACAGGAGACCGCCTGACCAGTGGAGAATGCAATCTTCCAATCAGATGAACAGTGCTCGAACTAGAACAGCTTCTTGGTACTTAGCCCTCTATTTTAAAAAAGAAAAGCAAATCTTGCCTGTAATAATACTATAATAACACTATTCTCTCATATCCTTCCTTCCTTCCTCTCTCTACACCCCCCCCATTCAAGTATTAACGGTGGAGATTGAAAATGAACAGCATGATCCAATGGAAACATGGCTTACACAGTTACACCCTCAAGCAAATTCGCTATTTCCGATATAGTCCCGCTGAAGCTCGCAACAACAAGGTGACAAAAATGTGTGTTGCGACGACAAAGCAAATGTTTGCTCTAGCTGTATGCCTGTGCATTGTCTATCCATTGTTTTTGGGGCGTGGCTACCACAACTCCACGACTGCAAAGGTTACAATCTCCATTTCGTGTTGTTTTGACAGTAATTCTCTCTCTGGCAGGTTACTGTTATGTTGCACATGTCTAAAATGTCATGTTGGCTGCGCGACGCTTCAAATGACTGGCGGAAAAGGCAGAGCCGACCCTCTAAAAGACCCACAATAACTCATGAGATGCCAAGTCACCCTTAGATTCCCTTTAGATATACAACCGTTGCCTGTTTCAGGTGGGTGAGAATGAACTACTGAGGGAGGAACCCGACATTGTAAGATAGCCCCATTCACGCACTGAAGCCCCAGAAGTCCTTTATCATTTCCCCTTTTAAAGTATTTAAAGATCCTGTATTTATGAGTATAAACAGTGCATATGTTTGTGTTTTCCTTTTGCTTGTTGTAAATAACAATGGTTTATTCTCCTGTGGTATAGAGACAAGAGTGAGGCACATGGTAAAATCTCACAGGCAAGTAAAGAGGAAGTTGGTAGCAATAAGGAGGTTAGGACCAAGACGTTTGATGCTGGAAAGGCAAGTGGTCAAATTTAAGTTGATGCATAAAGCCTACGGCTAAATCATGAATATGGAGTACATTGCTGCTGAAAACTTTTGATTGTACGTGATCATCAGTAAGTGAAAAAACATTAGTAGATAGCTGTGGTCCGAGCTGTTTTCGAGGGCATTGGCATGCTACGTTAGAAGCGGTGACACAGGATTGATATATGATTCAACCCACCGTGACTGATCAAGGAATAGCAGCATGCTTTGAGAAGGGCGTCTAGCCGAGGGAAGGTTGGTTGGTTCATCCTCTAGAGCTGGATTCCAAACATGCCAAATAACGAATGGTCAAAACCTACATAGAACTTTGCACGTTACATGGAATCCATAATGGCTCTGCTAAGGAGCCTGAGCATAAATGCCTGCTTCCCATTGCTTCTGGTGAGTGTATTCTACACACACTCCTCTGCACAAGACTGGTTCTCTACAGTGGTAATTTATTGAACGTATATAAAAGGTCAACAGAGTCATGACGAGAGGAATACAGGATGCACATTGCATGTATTTTGTATGTTTTTATACTGTACATACACACACACACGTTTTCTTTTTCAAGACAAAGGACGGCATGATGCAACGGTTGTTTCTCAATTGTGATTGTCTTAGTCCTTCATATTCTATTTTTGAACTCATAGCTCTGCACTGTGTAGTTGTCAGTGGATCATGTATAAAAATCTATTTTGTAGAAAAAGTGAAAATAAAAGAAAGATAAATTATTTTGAGATATTTTATGAGCATGTGTTTAATGTAAATAACGTAAAGTCAAAACTGATTTTATATACCTGTTTTTTTTTACTCAGTTTTTTTTTTTCTCCTTTAGGCTTGTATGAGTGTTTTGCTTCTTTGGGGTGGAGGCTTCAAGAGGCAGTGTATTCTATAAAGTCAGTTTCTATAGATAACTCTAACATTTGCAGTTCCTAAGCACAAAACAAATCCTTACAAATTTAGTAACTTAACACTTCTCTTCCTTTTTTTCAACTGTTATATACAACACATCTGAAGGCAATTCTAAAGGCAATTAAATAGATCATAATCAGCTGGGTGCTTTTATGTAATTGACATCGTACAGTACTGCGCAAGTATTTTTCTAGCATTCCGATTTGTAGCGTGATCAGTTTGTTTGAGGGGTTGGCGAGAGGTGTATGGGTTCTGTCTGTACCCCGTAACATATAACCTTCTGTGCAGATAAACATACTGACCAAACGCAGAGTGGTATTGGTGTGAACTCATTCAACTTTTGGTATACTCTGATGAGAGGGTCACATTCACTGTGTACATTTGTTTTAGGATTTGTGCTGTGCTTGCCAATAAACAAAACAAACATCTATTCCTCTTTGTGATAATACTATAACAGCAAAGCTTTGTCCATGTTCACTTATTCATGTCTTATGGGAACCTAAATTATTGTCCTCTACCTCATGTGTATAGCTTGTAGGTATAAACAGATCACGAATGACTGGTAAGAATGTATTTAAGTTATTTAACATCTTTGTATAACAAAGGCAAGAAAACCTGAAATAATAAATGAATTTTTAAATTATGTGAATGTTTGGTCTCATTCATACCCAGTGGTTATATAGCCATTGCAAAGAGGAGTTTGGTCCAAGTCGAAGCAAGCAAACAGTAAAAGTTCTACACCACTAATAATCCACCTTTCCTTCTACCCATAACTCAAAGCGACTTGTTGATATTAGGTTCCAATATGCAATAGTATTTCCAAGCTGTTGGGAGTTCTGGAGACTTAAGGGGTTAAGAGTAGTGGAGCTAAATAGAGGGAGAGGTACACACCTCTGTCATCAAATTCAAGACAAGTACGTCCGGCTATTAGAGCCACTCTCAGTTGGAAAACGCTGTGCATCCCCTGTCGTGGACTGATGTCACGGACAAGAAAGGCCATGTCTGCGACATGTTACGCCATGTTGAGATAAGTGTTCATTAGAATCTGATACCGACTCCTATTGGATTGCCATATACATCATGGAGACGCACCCTCTGTTTGCTAGGACATTTCAAATGTCCTCCTTCGACGCCCAAGGGTAGCATGAGACTATCAAGTCCTACAACCCTAGTCTTTCACCGTACAGTACACATTATCAATCTGTCATGGTGTCTGCTTACCAGAAAGTCAAACACATTTATTTTGTAGCTCATTACTATAGGATATCAACATAAACATTTCACTCTCTTTTGGATTAGACAGTACTGGGCACATTTGCCAAAACTGATACAATCTCCCTGTTGAACTAGTATTATTTAAACAAACTCAATTCCCCTACCAGATGTGTAAAGAATTAAGGGAGTTTTCTTTCTCAACAAGCTACGTGGACGAAGCTTCTCATGGCTCAATGCGCACATGCCTGGAACTCCTGACTTAATCCAAAAGAAAGAGACCTAGAGTCCCTGAATCTGCATCAGTGAAAAAAAAGAAAAACTCACATCAGATTGCGAAAACAAAACTCAATTAGAGGGGAGTGTATCTGTTCTAATACCTAAAACATCACTGGAAAAGCCCAGAGATATCCTCAACACGTGTAGTTGTATTACCCAGCCACTAAAGTTACGAGCAGGAGGGCCCTGGTGTTAGATATGCCTCCCCAGGGTCCTACTCACCTTGCCCTGAGGAACAGTGTGGCTTGAATATTCCCCACTCTGCCCCACCCCTCTATACTTCCTGCCCAGTACCAGGCTCTAATACGAGCCGTAGCTCTGCGGTGTGCTGTCATCCAGCAACGTTTTGACAGCTGCTACCATATAGGAAGTAGGTGCCACTAGAGCACAGACTAACAAAAATCGAATACAAGCCTCAAATACACCCCCCTTCTTTCTCTCTATCGTTCTCATCCTTCTGCTCTGCTGAGGCACACAATGGGATAGGCGGATAGGCCCAAGATGCTCAAAGCTTAGTGAAGAAGGCTATGAGATAATGTTAACTGGAAACCCTTGAACTGCTGAAAATGGCATATAATTGTTAAATGCTTACATCCCATCATGCCGCCCCCCATCCTACAAGAGGATAGTGTACTTCTTATAGTTCGTAGATGTTTTACTGAGGACTGTTGATTGTGGTTTAGTTGATTCCTCTGTAATTAAAGATCTACGAGGTGCATGGCCATAGCTGCCGCTTAGCTGCTACTAAGTGTGCTACTGCTGCTTGGAGAGCTAGAATGCAACCTAAAAGTGACTGTCGAGACTGGCCAGCGACAGACATTTAACAATTACCTGAAAAATGCAGAGTTTTACCAGTAGTACACAGCAGTCCATGTGACTTCAGACCGTTCATCAGAATGCCTCAACCGTACATTTTTGCCCAAGGACGATCTCAGGATGAAACAGGGAGTGAGTTCACTGCCTTGTAAAAACACCTTAGCTCATACAGGTCTGTGCATTTAGATGTTTTTTCTTCGTCTTTTTTAGCTCTTTGGGAAAAAGTTAGTTCCTGTCTGGAAAGTGTGATAGGAGGGGTCTGTGCTAGGCAGTGCTGCCTTAGCTCGCTCACTTCCTGCACCCTGCCCAATAACGTCCCCTGTTTACAACTGTTTTTGATTGTTGTCAAGTACCTGTCAAGGTTCCCACTTGTCCCCCCATGCCTGGAAAAACATGTGAGCTCAGCATCTCTCAAAACAAGAGCAAAATAAAATGCACCAGGCGGAGGAAAATGACTTGCGCATCTGGTTGTGACCCCTGCTAAGGTATCTGCTGTGAAGACAAGCACTTCCTTTGTTTAAGCTCAAATGCTGGTGTGTTATGTGATAGAATTGGCATCTTTCTTTCAGTTAGCTGTCTGAGCAAACTGGTAAATACTCCGCAATTTGAAGCTACTAGCAACCTATACCACTCATGGCACCTGACACCATGGTAATGAGGATCAATAGTTATTAAACATGTATGACTAATGATGGGTGTTTGTTTTTGCCTTTAATCGTCGTATGTCGAGAGGCAAAGGTCCAAGGCAAGTCAACGGACAATTTACTTTAAAGATGTTCGGCAATGTTCTTTTAGTTATCGAGACAGTAAGGGCTCTATTGAATCCGCATCACGGATGTTCAGCTTAACGCCATGATTGAAATTGAAAGGCAATGTTCCCGACATAGCTGAGGCTGCATCCATGGTAAAACGCTGCCTACGTCGGCTCAATCGGAAATTGCCTTCAAATTTCTAGCGCGCAATCTGTAACACTTCAGCTTCACAGATTGAATACAGCCTTAAGTGTGTCCACTTGTAACCGCTCTGCCAGTAGTCAGGAGGTTCTGCTAGCACTTTGTTTCCCACCGTGAGGAGAACCCTAGCAGACGTTGTCTGAGGCAAGATGAGATGGACAAGGATCATAACTGGCTCAGGAGGTTTTCAACCGTTGTTCCCAATCATACAAATGTCAACTTCACATGACAAAGCCAATCGCTCAAAATCCCCACCTTTTTCACATGCTCCCACTCCTATCCACATGCTCCCACTCCTACCCACATGCTCCCACTCCTACCCACATGCTCCCACTCCTACCCACATGCTCCCACTCCTACCCACATGCTGCCACTCCCACCCACATGCTCCCACTCTTACCCACATGCTCCCACTCCTACCCACATGCTCCTACCCACATGCTCCCACTCCTACCCACATGCTCCCACTCCTACCCACATGCTCCCACTCCTACCCACATGCTCCCACTCCTACCCACATGCTCCCACTCCTACCCACATGCTCCCACTCTTACCCACATGCTCCCACTCCTACCCACATGCTCCTACCCACATGCTCCCACTCCTACCCACATGCTCCCACACCTACCCACATGCTCCCACTCCTACCCACATGCTCCCACTCCTACCCACATGCTCCCACTCCTACCCACATGCTCCCACTCTTACCCACATGCTCCCACTCCTACCCACATGCTCCTACCCACATGCTCCCACTCCTACCCACATGCTCCCACTCCTACCCACATGCTCCCACTCCTACCCAAATCCAGGAGAATAGTTCAATATAGAACATCAATTCTATAATGTTCAGATGGGCCTAAGTCAACATTTTCCTTCAGGAAAACTATAATCATAATAAATAAACAAATAAATCTATAAATAATAGTGGAGCATGTGTTTCTTTCATTGGCATACATACTTGGGGAGTGAGGAAAGCCCTGGAGATCCCATAGCGGGGTTTCTAGGGGGATGGGATAAACATAGAGCTGTGTAGAAGCCTTTGCGTTTGGCAGGGCTGATGTGCTCGCGATTGCACAGGGGGAATTGGTGCACTTGCCAGGAGAGGTGCAGGGTTAGCAGAATTTTATTCTGAGAGGAAATTCCTCCTATTACTCCGTTATTCATCCCATTCTCAGAGGGGTTGGATGCCCTAAATGCTGTAGCAGAGACGAGTCCGAAAAAAAACGTTTCATCCCCATGGATATCCAACCAGGAAAGTAGTGCATATTATTTGTCACAGCTGAAGGATATGTGGGATACACACTTCCTGTTGACTTCATCACTCTAGAGTTGCACAGTGCCTTCTTCAGAGGAGTGCCTTCCAACAGTGCCTTCCAACAGCATAGAGGTATCTGGGATAAGTATTGAAAACCAAGGACTATAACAAATGCTTGCTATCACGAAAGGGAAAACTCCCTTCACCGGACCTATGACCTATGACCTATAAACATATGTTGTTTGCATCAGGGAAACATGAAATATTGACTAGTTGGAGAGGCTGTGCTTTCTATCAAAATTTCCAGGTACTCTACAGTACATTCAGCTGTACTGTACTAAATGTACTGAGCAGCTCACCGATCATTACACCTGTACATAGCCCATCTGTAAATAGCCCATCCAACTACCTCATCCCCAGACTGTATTTATTTATTTATTTTGCTCCTTTGCACCCCAGTATCTCTACTTGCACATTAATCCTCTGCACATCTATCACTCCAGTGTTTAATTGATATATCGTAATTACCTCGCCACTATGGCCTATTTTATTGCCTGACCTCCCTTATCTTACCTAATTTGCACACACTGTATATATACTTATTTTTTATACTGTATTATTGACTGTATGTTTGTTTATTCCATGTGTAACTCTGTGTTGTTGTTTGTGTCGAACTACTTTGCTTTATCTTGGCCAGGTCGCAGTTGTAAATGAGAACTCGTTCTCAACTAGCCTACCTGGTTAAATAAAGGTGAAATAAAAAAGAAAAGAAAAATTCAATGACATGACAGGCCTGGATGAATTAGGTACATAAGGGTGTGGTAAGGTTCAACATGATAAACATTAATACTGTATAACACAATTTACTGCAAACGTCTAGTCAAAATAAAATACAAAAACATTGGTGAAATTCTATACCCACTTTAGCATGTTGCCAATTAGTGAACACAGAATAGTGGCTCTGCTCTCTACGTACATGATCATTGACTATGGGATATCAGATTGTGTCTATATCGGGGTGTCTGCCTGCAGCCTGTTGGTCAGCCTGATGAAACAGGGGGTTCTGTGGGATGGGGATGGGGATGGTGAGATCCTGCTAACGTTTGTCCAGTAAAGATTCCCCAGCTGTCCCAAGGATTAGGCTGTGTGCTTATGTGATTAGGCCACATGGCACCGTGGCTAGACCAGGCGCCTCTGGCCCACCCGGGGAATGTGTGATGGGACATGGGATGGGTGATGGCTTGTACCCAGTAGTGATGTTTAGAGTTGTAGTGACATGTTTTGGAGATTTAGAGAAATCTGTCTATTATTTTGAATGCCAGAAATTGAACAGAAGTATGTAATGCAGTGAGTACAAAACATTAAGAACACATCAAATCAAATCAAATTGTATTTGTCACATGCGCCGAATACAACCTTACAGTGAAATGCTTACTCGACACCCCTTAACCAACAATGCAGTTTCAAGAAAAATAAGTGTTATGTAAAAAAATAGATAAGTAAAAAATAACCTTCCTAATATTGAGTTGCAAGTCACTCATTGCAAAGATACACAAGGACCTTCAGCGTTCTCTGTTACTGGGGGAGTGGTCTATTAGCTAATCACACCCTTTTAGTATGTCATAAATTTGAGGATTCCATTCAAAATTTGGTTTGTCTAAATCCAAAGTGTCACTTGGTGTTAGTCAATTTAAATGAAGGGAAATAACAATTGTGAGCAAATTTTTTAATCATATCACTTTGGCAAATTATTTATAAAGGATTGAGAACCTTAGATTTAATCATTTGTGGCTTCCATTTCAGAAAATCCTTATTTACCAAAAATGTGTCATTGGTGTTACCTTCATAAATGTTACCATATGGCACAATGATGGCACAATGTCATCATAATGGTAAAAATGATTTAAAGTCATTAAGCCACCACATTTGTTTATTTAGAATGGGAAGATGTACCAAAATACATTTAAATTAAATAAATCTAGAAAAATGGGGCACATTTTTTTCAAATTAAAATGTGACCGTAATTCAATCACCCAGATGAATGTGTTGATTGTAATATAGTCCAAACGACCATAAATGAGAAGACCCCTTTGCATATAATTAAACATCTAATACATGTTCTCACTGAAGAGTAAGTTATTGATTTCCACAAAAATAACAACCGACAAAGGTCCGGATGAGAAACATGGCAAACATTGATGTTAACGGTAAGAACTCTAGCTTTCCCCCTGTATCCTCTTACCGAAATGTGTTCATGTTGGCTGAGAGCTCAATTTTGACTGACATGTGGAATGACAAACAGTGTGACAGCGTGGTGCGTGCTGTGAGCGCCGCATCCCTCCAGCTCAGGGCCCTGCACAGCTGCACACGGTGGAGGAAGTCCACACACACACTACCAGACACTATGGCACAGAGTCAACAGAAACGCTGACCTCATGGGTCATAACCGGCGTTAGCTAAAGTAAGGTAGTGAAAGCATTTGAGTAGCCCGTAAAATCAGATATTCTAACAAAAATATTCTCTGCTCAACCTGTGAAAGTGCAGTGCCGCTAACTTATACTTGCTCTCTCTCTCTCCCTCTGACTCTCGTTCTCTCTCTCTCTCTCTCTCTCTCTCTCTCTCTCTCTCTCTCTCTCTCTCTCTCTCTCTCTCTCTCTCTCTCTCTCTCTCTCTCTCTCCCTCTGACTCTCTTGTTCTCTCTCTCTCTCGTTCTCTCTCTCTCTCTCTCTCTCTTTCTCTCTTCCTCCCTCTCTTTCTCTCACTCTCACTATCTCTCTCACTCTCTTGATGACAAAATATTTCTGTATTATTTCAGTATTAAACGATATTAAGCAGTTTCACATAAGGAAAACCGTTGTAGAGCTGCAGCAGAACAGACATTTACTGTTGGGGGTGAGAGGCTGTGGGCAGACACCCTCTGTCTCACCAGCTGTGCAATTCAAACAGTCTATTTAGCTACCGACATTTATAGAGTGTCTCATGGAGCACTGTCACAATTTGTACTCATTCGAGTCAACGTCAAAGTCCATGATGCCAATTCAAGCACTTTCAATTTACTGAATAAAACTGTGTCTATTAATCGTCAACCAACAGTGTTATAGTTAATTATGTTGTTGTGCAAATAAGGGTCCGTCCCCGTGAGTTTATTTTTCATTCCCGAGTATTTTAACACCTTAAGACATGCCAATAGTGAATGGCATAATGAAACGTGGTAGATGTGTGACTGAGTTTGAGGAATGCACTGAGCCCTACAGCCCTCCATCCCTAGCTACTGTTGTAATCCCAACCACAAATGCTAGATAGCTTGTCTTAGTGTAAATTCCCACCCTGGCTGTTTTTTTCAGCCAGGCCCGTGTTTGCCAACCAAATTGAATCCCAGTGGATAGGGGGGGTCTTGTTTAACCGAGAGGCACTTAAAGATCTGTCACAAAGAGCTCAACAAGAGTGGCTTGCTGGATTTCAATGGGAGCCTCTCGTAAAGAAGGGGGAACTATTCTAGAGGAAGAAAAAACATGGAGAGAGGGGCGGATCTCCATTTTGTGTGAATTTGGTCATTTGTTGACTGAGGTCGGCCCCTTAAGATTAGTGGGGTGAAATGTGTTAATCCATTGATTTTGCAGGAGTTAACACACTGGCCCGGGTCCAAGTGAGACTTAAGTCACAATGAAGAGTGGAGGACAGATATTGAGAGGAGATGGTGGGAAAGTTGAAATGCTGCTTTTCTTTGAGAAAAAGAGGGAATTTGAAGATCATTCTGAAGAGGAAATTAGAACGATGGTCTGCGGTAGGTTTGTTTCACTCTAAAACCAACTCCATGGATACTCTTCCTCATCTCCTCCACCTGATCAATTCAATTTAGTTGAAAATCATTGTTAGCGATTTAGTTAACGTACGTAGTTAATGTTGTTACACATTTATGTGGAAAAGAAGTGGATATATAAGATATAAAGGATAAGGTATCAGACAAGGCTGTCAGATGTCTGTAATCAAGGTTATCCAAACTATGTTGAATTAGACCAGGTATTCCCACACTGGGGTACGCGCAATGCCATCGGGGGTATGTCAAATAAAAATGTGATTCACATTTAAAAATATATATATACACCACCGTTCAAACGTTTTGGGTCACTTAGAAATGTCCTTGTTTTTGAAAGAAAATCTAATTTGTCATCCATTAAAATAACATCAAATTAATCAGTAATAAAGGGTAGACATTGTTAATGTTGTAAATGACTATTGTAGCTGGAAACGGCAGATTGTTTTATGGAATATCTACATAGGCACACAGAGGCCCATTATCAGCAACCATCACTCCTGTGTTCCAATGGCATGTTGTGTTAGCTAATCCAAGTTACGCATTTTAAAAGGCTAATTGATCATTAGAAAACCCTTTTGCATTTATGTTAGCACAGCTGAAAACTGTTGTTCTAATTGAAGAAGCAATACAACTGGCCTTATTTAGACTAGTTGAGTATTTGGAGCATCAGCATTTGTGGGTTTGATTAAATGGCCAGAACCAAAGAACTTTCTTCTGAAGCCCATCAGTCTATTCTTGTTCTGAGAAATTACTGCTATTCCATGCGAGAAAATGCCAAGAAACTGAAGATCTCACACAACGCTGTGTTCTACTCCTGTCACGGAACAGCGCAAACTGGCGCTAACCAGAATAGAAAGAGGAGTGGGAGGCACAACTGAGCAAGAGGACAAGTACTTTTGAGTGTCTAGTTTGATAAACAGGCGCCTCACAAGTCCTCACCTGGCAGCCTCATTAAATAGTACCCACAAAATACCTGTCTCAACGTCAACAGTTAAGCGGAAACTCCGGGATGCTGGCCTTCGAGGCAGAGTTGCAATGAAAAAGCCAGATCTCAGACTGGCCTATAAAAATAAAAGATTAGGATGGGCAAAAGAACACAGGCACTGGACAGAGGAAGAATGGAAAAAAATCTAAGTTTGAGGTGTTCCGATCACAAAGAGGAACATTTGTGAGACGTAAAAAAATGAAAAGATGCTGGAGGGGTGCTTGACGCCACCTGTCAAGCATGGTGGAGGCAATGTGATGGCCTGGGGAATCTTTGGTGGTGGTAAAGTGGGATATTTGTACAGGGTAAAAGGGATCTTGAAGAATGAAGGACATCACTCCATTTTGCAACGCCATGCCATACCCTGTGGACGGTACTTAATTGGAGCCAATTTCCTCCTACAACAGGACAATGACCCAAAGCACAGCTCCAAACTATGCAAAACCTATTTAGGGAAGAATCAGTCTGCTGGTATTCTGTCTATAATGGCGTGGCCCGCACAGTCACCAGATCTCAACCCGATTGAGCTGTTGTGGGAGCAGCTTGACTGTATGGTACGTAAAAAGTGCCCATCAAGCAAATCCAATTTATGGGAGGTTCTTCAGGAAGCATGGGGGGAAAACTCTTCAGATTACCTCGAGAAATTGACAACTAGAATGCCAAAGGTCTGCAAGGCTGTAAATGCTGAAAATGGAGGATTCTTTGACAAAAGGACACAATTACTATTTCAATTAAAAATCATGATTTATAACCTTGTCAACGTCTTGACTATATTTCATATTCATTTTGGAAGTCATTTCATGCATGTTTTCATGTAAAACAAGGACATTTCTAAGTGACCCCAAACTTTTGAACTGTAGTGTATATATACATTTTTTTTAAACTCACATTTTCAAACAGTCCATATATATTTTCCAAAGGGGCAAAGAGTTTTTTCTCTCACCTGAGTATCCTCATTTCATTGCCAGAAATAAAACTAAACCATCTAGTGTTCTCGCGCAATTAACAACACAATGTCAAATACAGGTAACCTAGTCAAATAATTAACATCCAATCACATTAACCGTTGTAGCTAAACATAGCTGCTGCTCATGTTGGTATCTGTACTGATGGCGCACAAGCAATGACAGGGAGACATAGTGGAGTGGTAACGCGCGTGCAAGCAGTTTCTCCCGACGCCTCTTAGGTACACTGCAGCATCCACCGAGAGGCTCTTGCTGCCAAGGGAATGCCTGACAGCGTGAAAGACGTTTTGGACACTACAGTGAAAATGGATGCAATGATATGGGCAGCGACCATGTAACGCTTTTACAACATACAGAAGTGCGCTGGTTATCAAGGGGCAAAGTTTTAAAAAACATTTTTTTATTGAGAGACGGGCTTATTAAAGTTACTGACCATCATTTTCACTTGTCTGACCGCTTGCATGATGACGAGTTTGCACACGACTGGCCTATCTGGGTGATTTTTTTTCTCGCCTGAAGGATGTGAATATAGGATTACAGGGACTCTCCGCAACTATATTCAATGTGCGGGACAAAACTGAGGCTATGATTAAGAAGTTGGAGCTCTCCTCTGTCTGCATTAACAAGGACAACACACAGGTCTTTCCATCATTGTATGATTTTTTGTGTGCAAATTAACTCAAGTTTAAGGACAATGTCAAATGTGATATATAGGGAAGCACCTGAGTGAGTTGGGTACGCAATTACTTTCCCGAAACGGATGACACAAACAACTGAATTCGTTATCCCTTTCATGACCTTCCTGCAGTCCACTTACCGATATCTGAACAAGAGAGCCTCATCCAAATTGTATCCTGCCTTGGCAGCTTAGCAATTCACAATTTTCGATGAACAAATAAGGTTTTGTATGTAAGATGGTTAAATCAAGAGCAAAATGAAGTATTATTATTATTATATTATTATTTGTACCCCGGTCCTATAAGAGCTCTTTGTCACTTCCCACAAACTGGCTTATGACAAAAACTCACACTCATTCTTAATATCTTATGTTTAATAAATGTATCGTATAGTGTGCGTGTGGCAGGCTTACAATGATGGCAACAACAAAAAAACATTTGAGAGTGCGCTGACCCAGGTGCTATAGAGGGGGCACGCAGCTGGAGGTTGAATGTTTGAAGGGGTACGGGACTATAGAAAGTTTGGCAACCACCGGACTAGACGAATTGTCAAAAAGACAAATTGACTGAGGGAAAAAAAATCAAGCAATCAAACATTGCCATCTCTTACAAATATGTATTGTCAAAACATACCACCCCAAAATATTTTCCATAGCGATGCTAAACATTCAAACATTGTCATCATTTGTATCAAACACAAACATAATGACAGATAATTTCATTTGGAGAGAATGTAAGGAACAAGGGGTGCATTGTCAAACACATTGACCCATAGACGGATTGGGAGATTCTTGCAACGTGTTAAAACAGGAGAGCAAACACATACATAGCAGACGAGGACAAAGATACATTCCGTGTGTCAGTGGTTCTCATTTTCCTTCACAATGTTTTCAATTACGTTAGCTAGACCTGTTGAGAGAGACAGGTGAGATTACCATTAAAAAAACTCACAAGCCTGACAGCTATTTATGGTTTTGCTGCAGTCACACAGGAATGGTCCTCCACCTTGACTTATTGAATTACGGAGACTCTGTTGACAGGTTGAGCAACTGTCTCCCTCGCTGTGTGTTCCTATGTATTCACTTTACTCATCACTATTCCACAGCTGTCAGTGCCTTCTCTCTCTGTGCTCTCCATTCCTCTGGCTGTAACTATTTGGGACCGGGGGTTGGCTGGGTGCACCTTGCATTCTCTGATCACACTGACAGCGGGTCATCCTTTGGGTAAACTCCCCACAGCACTAGTCAAATTATCTGGCTGACGAATGAGCTCTTGTGGAGCCGTTTGGTCAATTTTTTGTTTGTTTGGAATGAAGTGTTTAAATCAAATGTTATTAGTCACATGTGCCGAATACAACAGGTGTAGACCTTACAGTGAAATGCTTACTTACGAGCCCCTAACCAACAGTTCAGTTAAAAAATATATTGATAAGAATAAGAGATAAAAGTCACAAGTTATTAAAGAGCAGCAGTAAAACATAAAATAACAATATATACAGGGGGGTGCCAGTACAGAGTCAATGTGTTAGTTGAGGTAGTATGTACATGTAGGTAGAGTTAATTAAAGTGACTGCATAGATGACAACAGAGAGTGGCAGTGGAGTCTTATGGCTTGGGGGTAGAAGCAAAATAGAAACCTCTTGGACCTGCTTGCCATGTGGTAGCACAGAAAACAGTCTATGACTAGGGTGCCTGGAGTCTTTGACAATTTTTCGGGCCTTCCTCTGACACTGCCTGGTATAGAGGTCCTGGATGGCAGGAACCTTGGCCCCGGTGATGTACTGGGCGGTTCGCACTACCCTCTGGAGTGCCTTGCGGTCGGAGGCTGAGCAGTTGCCATACCAGGCAGTGTTGCAACCAGTGCAGCTGTAGAACCTTTTGAGGATCTGAGGACCCATGCCAAATTTTTTCAGTCTCCTGAGGGGGAATAGTTTTTGTTGTGCCCTCTTTACGACTGTCATGGTGTGCTTGGACCATGTTAGTTTGTTGGTGATGTGGACACCAAGGAACTTGAAGCTCTCAACCTGCTCCACTACAGCCCCTTCGATGAGAATGGGGGCGTGCCCGGTCCTCAATTTTCCTGTAGTCCACAATCATCTCCTTTGTCTTGATCTTTTGTCCTGGCACCACACGGCCAAGTTTCTGACCTCCTCCCTATAGTCTGTCTCGTTGTTGTCGGTGATCAGGCCTACTACTGTTGTGTCATCGGCAAATGTAATGATGGTGTTGGAGTCGTGCCTGGCCGTGCAATCATGAGTGAACAGGGAGTACAGGAGGTGGCTGAGCACGCATCCCTGAGGGCCCCCTGTGTTGAGGATCAGCGTGGTGGATGTGTTGTTACCTACCCTTACCACCTGGGGGCGGCCCATTAGCAGTCCAGGATCCAGTTGCAGAGGGAGGTGTTTAGTCCCAGGGTCCTTAGCTTATTGATGAGCTTTGAGGGCACTATGGTGTTGAACGCTGAGATTTTGTCAATGAACAGCATTCTCACATAGGTGTTCCTTTTGATTAGGTGGGAAAGGGCAGTGTCGAGTGCAATAGAGACTGCATCATTTGTGGATTTGTTGGGGCAGTATGCAAATTGGAGTGGGTCTAGGGTCTGGGATGATGGTGTTGATTTTAGCCAAGACCAGCCTTTCAAAGCACTTCATGGCTACAGACGTCAGTGCCACGGGTCGGTAGTCATTTAGCCAGGTCACCTTAGTGTTCTTGGGCACAGGCACTATGGTGGTCTGCTTAAAACATGTTGGTATTACAGACTCGGACAGGAAGGGGTTGAAAAGGTTAGTGAAGACACGCTCGCAGTACACGTCCTGGCAATCCATCTGGCCCTGCGGCCATGTGTATGTTTACCTGTCTAAAGGTCTTACTCACATCGGCTACGGAGAGTGTGATCAAACAGTCTTCCGGTACAGCTGGTGCTCTCATGCATGTTTCAGTGTTATTTGCCTCGAAGCAAGCATAGAAGTAGTTTAGCTCGTCCGGTAGCTCTCGGCTGTGCTTCCCTTTGTAGTCTGTAATGGTTTGCAAGCCTCGCCACATCCGACGACCGTCAGAGCCGGTGTATTTTGACTCGATCTTAGTCCTGTATTTACGCTTTGCCTATTTGATGGTTCGTCAGAGGGCATAGCGGGATTTCTTATAAGCTTCCAGGTTAGAGTCCCGCTCCTTGAAATTGGCAGCTCTGGCCTTTAGCTCAGTGCAGATGCTGCCTGTAATCCATGGCTTCTGGTTGGGGTATGTATGTACGGTCACTATGAGGACGACATCATTGATGCACTTATTGATGAAGCCAATGACAGATGTGGTGTGCTCCTCAATGCCATTGGAGGAATCCAGGAACATATTCCAGTCTGTGCTAGCAAAGCAGTCCTGTAGCTTAGCATCTGCTTAATCTGACCACTTTTTTATTGATCTAGTCACTGGTGCATCCTGCTTCAATTTTTGCTTGTAAGCAGGAATCAGGAGGATGGAATTATGGTCAGATTTGCCAAATAGAGGGTTTTGTATGCATCTCTAAGTGTGGAGTATATGTGGTCCAGAGTTACTTTCTCTCTGGTTGCATATTTAACATGCTGATAGAAATTTGGTAAAACGGATTTAAGTTTCCCTGCATTATAGTCCCTGGCTACTAGGAGCACCGCCTCTGGGTGAGCGTTTTCTTGTTTGCTTGTGGCGGAATTCAATGCTATCTTAGTGCCAGCCTCTGACTGTGGTGGTGTGTAAACAGCTACAAGGAATATAGATGACAGCTCTCATGGTAGGTAGTGTGGTCTCCAGCTTATCATGAGAAACTCTATCTCAGGTGAGAAATAGCTCGAGACTTCCTTAGATATCGTGCACCAGCTGTTGTTTACAAAAGTACATAGACCCCTCCCCTTGACGCCACTGTTCTATCCTACCAATACATCGCATAACCAGCCAGCTGTAAATTGATATTGTCGTCGTTCAGCCACGACTCCATAAAGCACGAGATGTTACAATTTTGATGAGGCCTCAATGTAACAAACACTGTTGAGGACGGGTTTTTAAAAGGCATCTAGTACTACATAATTAATTCTGGATCTATGAACTCTATGAACCCTGAATACAATAGGCCTATACTTTTGTGTGAGGACAGACGCTGGAAACGAGAAGCAAGTACAAGGAGTGAACATTTCATGAAACACGGATAGGAACAGAATACGGACGGCGTCTAGACAGGCGAAAACAAAATGACAATAATGCTGACACGGGGGAACACAACTGAGGAACAAACAGATATAGAGGGGGCAATCAACGACGTGAAGGAGTCCAGGTGAGTACATTGAGCGCATATGCGTGTAATGATGGTGACAGGTGTGCATAACGAAGGGCTAGCCTGGCAGGCATGACACTTTTGAATATCTACTATAAATATTCAAAATACGGTTTCATTATTTACCTGTTGACAGGTTAAATTGGTGTTAGTTGAAAAATTCTGCCTTAAAGGATCTCTGAAATCCAAGATGTTTCAAGTGTGATGTATGGGTGTATTTTAGAGGGGGGGATTTCAAAAATGTTGTACGACATTTCCACTGGCTGACTATGCACACAGAGAGCACATATTTCCTCTAGTCAGGTGTCGACAGTTCACTAGAGTACCACCTGCTCCACAGGAGTGTCACAGAGTTGTTTTGGAGTGCTGCATACTCCAACGATCATGACCTACCTGACTGCTCACAACGTCGTACTGTTACAGCCACAGCAAGTGGCTCTCCTAATCTGCAGCTGTTTAAGTGGCGTAGATTTGAACCCTCCTGTTATGTTCGATTCCTGTTAATGAATTCTGTGCTCCCGGGCCAAAATGACTGCTCCATTATAGCTGATTATAAATCCATAATAAACACACATGCATGTGGGGGTCTAGGAGAGGAAGTGTGTCCATCTGATGATGAACTAAATTGTATACACTAATTGTACTCTCACACATTCATTTCTAATGACTGGTCATTTTTGACTGGGAACACAACAGGTGTACAAAAGTTCAATTAAACACCCAAAATGTAATGAAAATCATCAAAATGTGTTTTTGTGTGTTCAGATGCCCTGTGTGGACAAAGTCATGGAACCTTATGACAATCAGATTAAATGAACTACATTTGTCAGAGAGAAAACTTGGAAATCGGTACAATTCGACCAGAACACAGTAGGAGGGTTATTAATTAGGGTTAAACACATACGATGTGTCACTGTTTATTAAAGTATGTGAATTGAAAATTATAGAGCATGCATTGGAATCATTTACAAGTGCACTTATCATTTTCATGTTGTGCATATACAAAGAAAAAGGGAGCAACTGGACCAAGTGTGAGCCATGGCTAGATCTTTCAAAATAAAAGTGCAGTGTCCCATAAACTGGGAGTAGGTCGGATGAGAATGACTACTTCCAATGGGGTGGGCTAGTGCCTTGGTCTGCTCTGGCTGTAGGAAACAATGATGTTGGTACTGCAGGCTGGTGAAGAGGTGGCTGGTGAGAACCAACCCCAACCCTGCAGTGGGTGGACAACTTCCAGAACCACACTCCTTTCTTATGTAAAGAGTATGTCAGTGTTTGACTTCTGCCAACAAGCCGGCAACGCACCTGCAAAGATGACAGGCACAGGAACGTGTGAAGCATAACTGGCACCTTTTTAGATTCCCCCATGAGTTCACCTCCAAGCAGCCCCAAACATCCCTCCTCCTGCCCGGCCGAGTTGATGTGGAGGCTAAACCCATGCTGCTGGCTGGTGCTGCATGCTAACCCTTCACAGAGAAAGCTGAGGAGTATGCCACCGGCCCTGCAGGGACGGAACTGAGCTGAGGGAAAAGGTGTCGTCAATCAGACGTCCATGTTGTCATGTTATCCAGCTGTATCCAGCATCTAGCGGCTATTAGAGATTAATGTGTAGCAGGTGCTGGGTGTCTAGACTATTACAGAGAGAAAGAGAGAGGAGTAACAGAGTAACGCTCCCTCGCTCCCTCCCCCCTTTGCCCTCTGAGTAATTGAATGTGCAGGTGCATCTTGGGTAGTTGCCAGCACTTTGGGCTGCTGTAATGTTTTTTTTGTTGCTTCTTGACATCTCACTTTTTGGGCTTCAGATAAGCTATTACATACCTCACGCCACTAGGCTAACCCTGTTCGAATGACAACGCAACATGAGAAACGCCAGATTTACTTGTAGAAACATCTCACAGCTATTGGAAGACTTTACATTGAAGCTATTAATGTTAGTCCTTTACATGTAAACAGTTTATTTCTTCTCCATCTTCTTTGGCTCCTTTTGAGTGATATAAAATGACTTGGCAAGGTGTCTGGAATAGGACCCTCACCAAATTTCTCCATTTAATCATAAAAACCTGGTGAGTTTGGCTTCCTGTATTGACATGGGGGAAGTGAGCCAAGGTATTCAATCAAATGTTCCTGAATAAGTAGTCCAGGCAGGCAAAACTAATGGGACAATGTCACCCAATATTTATTGCCATGGGGTAATGGTTTGTAGTAACAATACAATACTAATGGTGTTTTTTGTTACTCATTGTTAGTGTTGTGTTGCAATATATGGGTTACCGCTAAATGTCGTAATCCACCACAGGTGACCAGAGAAGTTATTTATGAATTCAACAACTTAACCGATGTGTGCAAAACTCCCCCATTTCATATTAATATGGGAAATCCATTCAACCTGTCTGTTTCTTTTTTCAGTGACATGAATACATAGATTGCCAATTTTTGGGATAATTAATATGGCACAGTAATTGTATCATCCTTCAAAGTCTGCATTTACACAGGCATCCCAAGTCTGATCTTTTGCCCAATAATTGGCAAAAAAGCTGACCTGATTGTTCAAAAGACCAATCATCCGGCTAAAGATCAAAATTGGGCTGCCTGTGTAAACGCACATAAAATTGTTTGACCATTGGGTGATAATTATAGTGAGGATCACAGTAGTACACTAAATACTCTCTTAAATAATGCACAAAAATATATAATTGACATACCATTATGGGTAAGATTTATTGGGCTACAGTATATGAACAGGCATTGATTGCAATTGGCCAGTAAGTGTGAATGGGAAACCTTATTTGTGACCAATTGACAGTCTCTGTGATTGTGACGCCTGCTCCATTCACCGGCATCTATGGCCGCTCCTGGCTCTAGGCCCTCGCTGGCTATCAGTCTCAGGGGCTAAGAGGATAACGTGTTAGCTGATATCTCAGTTCAGTATGGTGCTGAAATGGGAAAAGGGGAGTCTGGAGAGGTAATGATGGACCACTTTGATTTCTCCTGAGAAAGAGGAATTCAACAGCCCCACCCTGGCAGATGGGGCTCTCCATTGGACTCTGAGACCTAGGACACACAGCAGGACCAAACTGAGAGAGTTAAGGGGACACATTGTGATTGTGATGTATGTGTATATTGTATGTGTGATAAAGCTGTTAAGTGGACAGCTGGGAAGTGTTATAGCATGTGAATACATAGCCTATGCAATACCACAGTCTGAATACTGATAATAGCTTTTTAAAGTTAACTATTTAATATATATTTATCTCACAGGTATTGCTTATCTTTGACATATCGGAAAACAGACCATGATGAATTATCTTGTATCGAATTCCAGGTAGGAGGCAGCCCATATATCCATTGTATGCTCGATAATGAAACAAACAAACACCGCACTAAACGTGACTTCACCACCACTCCCACACACTGGCTGTTGGCTTGGAGAGTGAGCTGACGGGAATGAATCAGTGCCAGGCTGGGGTCCCCTTTCTCCCTTCTGACTGAGACTGAGGCTCCCCAGTCATGGATCACAGAGCTGTAGAAGAAGCTAATAGCCCTCTCTTAGCTGGCCTGTGCTAAATTCTCCCTCCACTAAAATTATTCCTTGGGGAATCAATGGGCCCATTCTTTTGTAAGCTGCAGTTTGCTTGATGGTCCTAACCTCGATGTGAAACAGTAGACAGTAATGGGGAAACATAAAACATAATACTTGTGTGACCAGCTTGTCATTGGCTCTTCGGGCTGGCTTGTGCTAAGAATTTTGCCCGAGATAGAAGATTCAGTGCAGGGATTACTGGGGTAACACAGCCCTCCTAACGTTGGAGATGGAATCACAGAAACCAATTAATTTGTGTTGCACTACACACGTGATGTTTGGACATGGGGTTGATGGGAAGGGGACAGAGCTTTTGATAGGCGACACCACAATTGAAATGGACACTGATGTCACCCTTTCATTTACTGCATATTCCATGTTCTTTGCAAATAAATTCACGGATGGTGAAACCCTCCCAGGATTACGTTTCGACAACCCCTTTTATCTTGTATTCCCCAAAACGTCAGTTTTGTTTCATGTTTTGGAGGAAACAAAACCCTTTAGGATAACTTCATAATTTAATTCGATTTCCCTTATTTTGGACGTTGTGGTCTGCGGCAGCACCTTGAAAGAAGGGATCAAAGATTCAACCACAGGCATTCTTTCTCTTTCTGCATTCCGCGTTTTGATTGAGATCCACAAAAATGTCTCAACATTTAAAACAGACGACAGTGTTTTGGAAAAACAAACATCTCTGTTTCAACTTCGAGCCTAATGCTCATCATGTTTTCTCTAAACCCTTTTTATGGCTTCCAGTAATTGTTCCTTCAGGGCCTAACCACAGGGATAGCTACACTTCACCCAAAGAGCTTAGCCTAGCCCTTCACCACAACATCTCTGCTGTCTCGCCACCAGAACCTGGTACTGGGCCTCTCGTTT
This sequence comes from Oncorhynchus gorbuscha, assembly GCF_021184085.1. Lineage (NCBI taxonomy): Eukaryota > Metazoa > Chordata > Actinopteri > Salmoniformes > Salmonidae > Oncorhynchus > Oncorhynchus gorbuscha. The sequence goes on along the minus strand of NC_060180.1, from coordinate 46,858,541 downwards.
ACCAAATAGACCAGTAGATTGACACTCAGACAGAAACCCTCGGCTCCTTGGCCCCTCAAATCAATTATTACAGGTCTGCCCAGACTTTCCCAACTTTCTAAAAAAGAAAGAAAGCGTTCCTCTGATGATCTCCAAAAACACCAGACCCAATTCCAAAAGAAATCGCCATACCCCTGACACTGTCGCCAAGGCAGAGAGTTTAAAAAGCCACATACAATCATAAACCGTCCATAAATCCCCTATTAAATATTTTAAAATCCTGATGATGTAACTTGCCAAATCAGGCATTTATATTGTCCCAGGGAGGATGTGAAGCTTGCGCGGAGTGGCACAGTACAAATTTAAGGAGATTTAGCCTTTAAGTGTTCATGGCAGACCAGCAGAGTAAAGTACCCAAATCAGCTTAATGTGGCTAAGCCTAAATATTTACAAAATCAGTCATAATGGGCTACTCCCCTGGCAGTTACCATCCTTAGGTGTCAATGCAATATATAATGTATACGAATAGAGAGGATCCAGCAGACTTTTAACACCACAAAGACCACTGATACTGTAAAGTGTTAAAGCAGGTTCTTAAGGCTGTCACACATTTCTGGCCAGCAAATCTTATAGTACAGAACTGAGTATATCTGAGAAGCAATCAATTATAATATCCACATAAGACAACTCTTGCTCTCTCTCTCTCCTAAAGTGTACTGTGGTGTCTGTGTATGAATACTGTGTGAGGATGAAAAATGAGAACACCAATTGAATTGACATAGTGTACTCTATTGTATAGACTGTGTCTGACTGCAAAATGTTCGCTCTGGGTGGCTGGTTCTGCATCATTGCAACAATCACACGTCCCACAATGTCTCGGTGTCTTGGCTCTAGTGGCAGGGCTCTTGCTCAGAGCTTGTCTCTTATTTGGTTACTATTACTGAGCCTTTGTTTGGACTTCAATGGAAGCTGATATGAGTTGTAAGGGGAGTCTGATGGTACAAGAGTCTCTTGAAAAGGTCAAACACTGTGGTTTGTTTTTCCTAGGATCCCTTTGGGATGCTGGGTTAATGTCTTGAAGGCCTGTTACATGTGAGCAATAAGGAGCTACATCACCTCTGCCAGTTGGTCAATTAGAAACAAGCTGGTCTTTCTCATCCTGCCAATCTGTAGAGTGTAAACAACTCATATCATGTTGAATTGAAAATCTGGAGGTGACAAGGCCCATACCTGATTTAAAAGATGGCATACCTTTATAGGAAACATGATTCATTCGTGTTACTGTACAGAGGAAAAAAATCACATATTTCATTACGTAGACATAAAAGAAATCAGGTCTTGATAATATATAAGAATTGGCGTGAGCTGAGTCTTGCTGCAACAGAAATGTATTGCATGCATGCATCAAGCAAGGAATTTCCCCTTGAATCATGACATGATATTATTCAATTCACTTTTACAATTGAAGTCGAAAGTTTACATACACCTTAGCCCACTACATTTAAAATCAGTTTTTCACAATTCCTGACATTTAATCATAGCAACAATTCCCTGTCTTAGGTCAGTTAGGATCACCACTTTATTTTAAGAATGTGAAACGTCAGAATAATAGCAGAGAGAATTATTTATTTCAGCTTTTATTCATCACATTCCCAGTGGGTCAGAAGTTTACATACACTCAATTAGTATTTGGAAGCATTGCCTTTAAATTGTTTAACTTGGGTCAAAAGTTTCGGGTAGCCTTCCATAAGCTTCCCACAATAAGTTGGGTGAATTCTGGCCCCTTCCTCCTGGCAGAGCTGGTGTAACTGACTCAGGTTTGTAGGCCTCCTTGCTCCCACACGCTTTTCAGTTCTGCCAATCTGCCTACAGATTTTCTATAGGATTGAGGTCAGGACTTTGTGATGGCCACTCCAATACCTTGACTTTGTTGTCCTTAAGCCATTTCAACTTTGGAAGTATGCTTGGGGTCATTGTTCATTTGGAAGACCCATTTGCGACCAAGCTTTAACTTCCAGACTGACGTCTTGAGATGTTGATTCAATATATCCACATAATTTTTCCATCCTCATGATGACATTTATTTTTTTTGTGCACCAGTCCCTTCTGCAGCAAAGCACCCCACAACATGATGCTGCCATCCCCGTGCTTCACGGTTGGGATGGTGTTCTTAGACTTGCAAGCCACCCTCTTTTTCTTCCAAACATAACGAAGGGCATTATGGCCTAATAGTTCTATTTTTGTTTCCTCAGACCAGAGGACATTTCTCCAAAAAGTACAATCTTTGTCCCCATGTGCAGTTGCAAACCATAGTTTGGCTTTTTATGGTGGTTTTGGAGCAGTGGCTTCTTCCTTGCTGAGCGGTCGATAAAGGACTCATTTTACTGTGGATATAGATACTTTTGTACCTGTTTCCTCCAGCATCTTCACCAGGTTGATTTGCACTTTTTGTACCAAAGTACGTTCATCTCTAGGAGACAGAACGTGTCTCCTTCCTGAGCAGTATGACAGCTACGTGATCCCATGGTATTTATACATGCATATTATTGTTTGTATAGATGAACGTGGTACCTTCAGGTGTTTGGAAATTGCTCCCAAGGACGAACCAGACTTGTGGGTGTCTAAAAAACAAATTCTGAGATCTTGGCTGATTTCTTTTGATTTTCCATGATGTCAAGCAAAGGGACACTGAGTTTGGTAGGCCTTGAAATACATCCACAGTTACACCTCCAATTGACTCAAATTATGTCAATTAGCCTATCGGAATCTTCTAAAGCCATGATATAGCTTTCTGGAATTTTCCAAGCTGTTTAAAGGCACAGTCAAGTTAATGTATGTAAACTTCTGCCCCACTGGAATTGTGATACAGTGAATTATAAGTGAAATAATCTGTCTTTAAACAATTGTTGTAAAATTACTTGTGTCATGCACAAAGTAGATGTCCTAACCCAACTATAGTTTGTTAACAGGAAATGTGTGGAGTGGTTGAAAAACGAGTTTTAATGACTCCAACCTAAGTGTATGTAAACTTCCAACTTCTCTATCAATGTTATCAATATAATTTTTTTCAGGTTATTTATTTGAAAAGGTTCGGAACCGCTGAGGCACATGGTCCACTCTGGGTGCTGTCACTGTAAAGGCAAGAAAGGAATATTTATCATTCCACAGACCTGAACCTGTGTCAATTGGCCCATTATATTCAGTAGATGTGGTTGCATGAGTGCTGCCGGGTTAAGAGTACACTGACCTCCCAGAGCAGGCCTCATTCCGATGACTTCATAGAGCAAGGACCTTATCTCAGCAGTATATGATGGCAGAGGGCCAAGAGTTACAGACAGTTTTGTTTTTCTAACTTTTGTCTGTATGGTGTTTTGGATAAGTGCACGTTACATGGGGTATAACTTATTTTTTTGTCACTTCAACACACACAAGTGACCAGAAGTACATCAGGAATGTTAAGTGCAGTGTGCTGGAAACATCAGAGGATGTATTAAGCCATAGGGAACTAGTAAAATGAATGACCCAGTCTGACTTCAGGGCAAAACAAAGAGTTGGTGAGAATAGGCTACTGTGTGAAAGGGGTCACTGCACACGGTCTGTGTGTTTTATGGTCAGCTGCCTAAGAAGTGGAACAAATCCTTCACCTGGTTATAATCAGGCAAATACTGTACATTTGACATTTTAGTCATTTAGCGGACGCTCTTATGCAAAATGACGGACTTGAGATAGCTGGGTGAGAAAACCACGTGACACGGTCGTAGCAAGGAAATGTTCCCCCCAAAAAAGTAGTCATCAGCAAGGTCAGTCTTTTTTTTGCAGATGGGCAGGGACTAAGCTGTCATAGCTTCAGGGGGAATGTGGTTCTACCATTGGGGTGGCAGGACAGAGAAGAGCTTGGACTGGGCTGACTGGGAACTGAACCTCTGTGGAACAGCCAAGAGACCAGAGGTGGCTCGGGTTTTTATTTATTTTTTTATTTTTTTATTTCACCTTTATTTAACCAGGTAGGCTAGTTGAGAACAAGTTCTCATTTGCAACTGCGACCTGGCCAAGATAAAGCATAGCAGTGTGAACAGACAACACAGAGTTACACATGGAGTAAACAATTAACAAGTCAATAAAACAGTAGAAAAAAAGTGGAGTCTATATACATTGTGTGCAAAACGCATGAGGAGGTAGGCGAATAATTACAATTTTGCAGATTAACACTGGAGTGATAAATGATCAGATGGTCATGTACAGGTAGAGATATTGGTGTGCAAAAGAGCAGAAAAGTAAATAAATAAAAACAGTATGGGGATGAGGTAGGTGAAAATGGGTGAGCTATTTACCAATAGACTATGTACAGCTGCAGCGATCGGTTAGCTGCTCAGATAGCTGAAGTTTGAAGTTGGTGAGGGAGATAAAAGTCTCCAGCTTCAGCAATTTTTGCAGTTCGTTCCAGTCACAGGCAGCAGAGTACTGGAACGAAAGGTGGCCAAATGAGGTGTTGGGATGATCAGTGAGATACACCTGCTGGAGCGCGTGCTACGGATGGGTGTTGCCATCGTGACCAGTGAACTGAGATAAGGCGGAGCTTTACCTAGCATGGACTTGTAGATGACCTGGAGTCAGTGGGTCTGGCGACGAATATGTAGCGAGGGCCAGCCGACTAGAGTATACAAGTCGCAGTGGTGGGTGGTATAATGTGCTTTAGTGACAAAACGGATGGCACTGTGATAGACTGCATCCAGTTTGCTGAGTAGACTGTTGGAAGCCATTTTGTAGATGACATCGCCGAAGTCGAGGATCGGTAGGATAGTCAGTTTTACTAGGGTAAGCTTGGTGGCGTGAGTGAAGGAGGCTTTGTTGCGGAATAGAAAGCCGACTCTTGATTTGATTTTCGATTGGAGATGTTTGATATGAGTCTGGAAGGAGAGTTTGCAGTCTAGCCAGACACCTAGGTACTTATATATGTCCACATATTCAATGTCGGAACCATCCAGGGTGGTGATGCTAGTCGGGCATGCGGGTGCAGGCAGCAATCGGTTGAAAAGCATGCATTTGGTTTTACTAGCGTTTAAGAGCAGTTGGAGGCCACGGAAGGAGTGTTGTATGGCATTGAAGCTCGTTTGGAGGTTAGATAGCACAGTGTCCAATGACGGGCCGAAAGTATATAGAATGGTGTCGTCTGCGTAGAGGTGGATCAGGGAATCGCCCGCAGCAAGAGCAACATCATTGATATATACAGAGAAAAGAGAATTGAACCCTGTGGCACCCCCATAGAGACTGCCAGAGGACCAGACAGCATGCCCTCAGATTTGACACACTGAACTCTGTCTGCAAAGTAATTGGTGAACCAGGCAAGGTAGTCATCCGAAAAACCGAGGCTACTGAGTCTGCCGATAAGAATATGGTGATTGACAGAGTCGAAAGCCTTGGCAAGGTCGATGAAGATGGCTGCACAGTACTGTCTTTTATCGATGGCGGTTATGATATTGTTTAGTACCTTGAGCGTGGCTGAGGTGCACCCGTGACCGGCTCGGCAACCAGATTGGTTGGGATTCGAGATGGTCAGTGACCTGTTTGTTGACTTGGCTTTCGAAGACCTTAGATAGGCAGGGCAGGATGGATATAGGTCTGTAACAGTTTGGGTCCAGGGTGTCTCCCCCTTTGAAGAGGGGGATGACTGCGGCAGCTGTCCAATCCTTGGGGATATCAGACTATATGAAAGAGAGGTTGAACAGGCTGGTAATAGGGGTTGCGACAATGGCGGCGGATAGTTTGAGAAATAGAGGGTCCAGATTGTCAAGCCCAGCTGATTTGTACGGGTCCAGGTTTTGCAGCTCTTTCAGAACATCTGCAATCTGGATTTGGGTAAAGGAGAACCTGGAGAGGCTTGGGCGTGTAGCTAAGGGGGGGGAGCTGTTGGCCGAGGTTGGAGTAGCCAGGCGGAAGGCATGGCCAGCCGTTGAGAAATGCCTGTTGAAGTTTTCGATAATCATGGATTAATCGGTGGTGACCGTGTTACCTAGCCTCAGTGCAGTGTGCAGCTGGGAGGAGGTGCTCTTGTTCTCCATGGACTTCACAGTGTCCCAGAACTTTTTGGAGTTGGAGCTACAGGATGCAAATTTCTGCCTGAAGAAGCTGGCCTTAGCTTTCCTGACTGACTGCGTGTATTGGTTCCTGACTTCCCTGAACAGTTGCATATCGCGGGGGCTATTCGATGCTATTGCAGTCCGCCACAGGATGTTTTTGTGCTGGTCGAGGGCAGTCAGGTCTGGAGTGAACCAAGGGCTGTATCTGTTCTTAGTTCTGCATTTTTTGAACGGGGCATGCTTATCTAAAATGGTGAGGAAGTTACTTTTAAAGAATGACCAGGCATCCTCAACTGACGGGATGAGGTCAATGTCCTTCCAGGATACCCGGGCCAGGTCGATTAGAGAGGCCTGCTCACAGAAGTGTTTTAGGGAGCGTTTGACAGTGATGAGGGGTGGTCGTTTGACTGCGGCTCCGTAGCGGATACAGGCAATGAGGCAGTGATTGCTGAGATCCTGGTTGAAGACAGCGGAGGTGTATTTGGAGGGATGCAGTTGGTCAGGATGACATCTATGAGGGTGCCCTTGTTTACAGAGTTAGGGTTGTACCTGGTGGGTTCCTTGATGATTTGTGTGAGATTGAGGGCATCTAGCTTAGATTGTAGGACTGCCGGGGTGTTAAGCATATCCCAATTTAGGTCACCTAACAGAACAAACTCTGAAGCTAGATAGGGGGCGATCAATTCACAAATGGTGTCCAGGGCACAGCTGGGAGCTGAGGGGGGTCGGTAGCAGGCGGCAACAGTGAGAGACTTATTTCTGGAGAGAGTAATTTTCAAAATTAGTAGTTCGAACTGTTTGGGTATGGACCTGGAAAGTATGACATTACTTTGCAGGCTATCTCTGCAGTAGACTGCAACTCCTCCCCATTTGGCAGTTCTATCTTGACGGAAGATGTTATAGTTGGGTATGGAAATCTCAGAATTTTTGGTGGACTTCCTGAGCCAGGATTCAGACACGGCAAGGGCATCAGGGTTAGCAGAGTGTGCTAAAGCAGTGAGTAAAACAAACTTAGGGAGGAGGCTTCTGATGTTGACATGCATGAAACCAAGACTTTTTCGATCACAGAAGTCAACAAATGAGGGTGCCTGGGGACATGCAGGGCCTGGGTTTACCTCCACATCACTCGCGGAACAGAGAAGGAGTAGTATGAGGGTGCGGCTAAAGGCTATCAAAACTGGTCGCCTAGAGCGTTGGGGACAGAGAATAAGAGGAGCAGGTTTCTGGGCATGGTAGAATATATTCAGGGCATAATGCACAGACAGGGGTATGGTGGGGTGTGGGTACAGCGGAGGTAAGCCCAGGCACTGGGTGATGATGAGAGAGATTGTATCTCTGGACATGCTGGTTGTAATGGGTGAGGTCACCACATGTGTGGGAGGTGGGACACAAGAGGTATCAGGGGTATGAAGAGTGGAACTAGGGGCTCCATTGTAAACTAAAACAATGATAACTAACCTGAACAACAGTATACAAGGCATATTGACATTTGAGAGAGACATACAGCGAGGCATACAGTAATCACAGGTGTTGAATTGGGAGAGCTAGCTAAAACAGTAGGTGAGACAACAACAGCTAATCAGCTAGCACAACAACAGCAGGTAAAATGGCGTTAACTAGGCAGAGGGAGGGTCGGATTAACTACACACAGAGCCTGAGTGCGACTGGGGCCGACAGATAAAACATAAACATGCAGAATGGAGTACCGTGATTAATGGACAGTCCAGCATGCATCAGCTATGTAGCCAAGTGATCAGTGTCCAGGGGGCAGCGGTGGATGGGGCAGGGAAGCTGGACTGGCGAGTGTTATCCAGGTTAAAAAAACTAACAATGACTAAATAGCTTGTAGCTAGTTAGCTGGTTAGCTTCTGGAGGTTCTTGAGTGTGTTCTAAAAACTCAAAATAATACATTTAACATTTACATTTAAGTCATTTAGCAGACGATCTTATCCAGAGCGACTTACAAATTGGTGCATTCACCTTATGACATCCAGTGGGACAGTCACTTAACAATAGTGCATCTAAAACTTAGGGGGGGTGGGGTGAGAGGGATTACTTAACCTATCCTAGGTATTCCTTAAAGAGGTGGGGTTTCAGGTGTCTCCGGAAGGTGGTGATTGACTCCGCTGTCCTGGCGTCGTGAGGGAGTTTGTTCCACCATTGGGGGGCCAGGGCAGCGAACAGTTTTGACTGGGCTGAGCGGGAGCTGTACTTCCTCAGTGGTAGGGAGGCGAGCAGGCCAGAGGTGGATGAACGCAGTGCCCTTGTTTGGGTGTAGGGCCTGATCAGAGCCTGGAGGTACTGAGGTGCCGTTCCCCTCACAGCTCCGTAGGCAAGCACCATGGTCTTGTAGCGGATGCGAGCTTCAACTGGAAGCCAGTGGAGAGAACGGAGGAGCGGGGTGACGTGAGAGAACTTGGGAAGGTTGAACACCAGACGGGCTGCGGCGTTCTGGATGAGTTGAAGGGGTTTAATGGCACAGGCAGGGAGCCCAGCCAACAGCGAGTTGCAGTAATCCAGACGGGAGATGACAAGTGCCTGGATTAGGACCTGCGCCGCTTCCTGTGTGAGGCAGGGTCGTACTCTGCGGATGTTGTAGAGCATGAACCTACAGGAACGGGCCACCGCCTTGATGTTAGTTGAGAACGACAGGGTGTTGTCCAGGATCACGCCAAGGTTCTTGGCGCTCTGGGAGGAGGACACAATGGAGTTGTCGACCGTGATGGCGAGATCATGGAACGGGCAGTCCTTCCCCGGGAGGAAGAGCAGCTCCGTCTTGCCGAGGTTCAGCTTGAGGTGGTGATCCGTCATCCACACTGATATGTCTGCCAGACATGCAGAGATGCGATTCGCCACCTGGTCATCAGAAGGGGGAAAGGAGAAGATTAATTGTGTGTCGTCTGCATAGGAATGATAAGAGAGACCATGTGAGGTTATGACAGAGCCAAGTGACTTGGTGTATAGCGAGAATAGGAGAGGGCCAAGAACAGAGCCCTGGGGGACACCAGTGGTGAGAGCGCGTGGTGAGGAGACAGATTCTCGCCACGCCACCTGGTAGGAGCGACCTGTCAGGTAGGACGCAATCCAAGCGTGGGCCGCGCCGGAGATGCCCAACTCGGAGAGGGTGGAGAGGAGGATCTGATGGTTCACAGTATCGAAGGCAGCCGATAGATCTAGAAGGATGAGAGCAGAGGAGAGAGAGTTAGCTTTAGCAGTGCGGAGCGCCTCCGTGATACAGAGGAGAGCAGTCTCAGTTGAATGACTAGTCTTGAAACCTGACTGATTTGGATCAAGAAGGTCATTCAGAGAGAGATAGCGGGAGAGCTGGCCAAGGACGGCACGTTCAAGAGTTTTGGAGAGAAAAGAAAGAAGGGATACTGGTCTGTAATTGTTGACATCGGAGGGATCGAGTGTAGGTTTTTTCAGAAGGGGTGCAACTCTCGCTCTCTTGAAGACGGAAGGGACGTAGCCAACGGTCAGGGATGAGTTGATGAGCGAGGTGAGGTAAGGGAGAAGGTCTCCGGAAATGGTCTGGAGAAGAGAGGAGGGGATAGGGTCAAGCGGGCAGGTTGTTGGGCAGCCGGCCGTCACAAGACGCGAGATTTCATCTGGAGAGAGAGGGGAGAAAGAGGTCAGAGCACAGGGTAGGGCAGTGTGAGCAGAACCAGCGGTGTCGTTTGACTTAGCAAACGAGGATCGGATGTCGTCGACCTTCTTTTCAAAATGGTTGACGAAGTCATCTGCAGAGAGGGAGGAGGGGGGAGGGGGCGGAGGATTCAGGAGGGAGGAGAAGGTGGCAAAGAGCTTCCTAGGGTTAGAGGCAGATGCTTGGAATTTAGCGTGGTAGAAAGTGGCTTTAGCAGCAGAGACAGAGGAGGAAAATGTAGAGAGGAGGGAGTGAAAGGATGCCAGGTCCGCAGGGAGGCGAGTTTTCCTCCATTTCCGCTCGGCTGCCCGGAGCCCTGTTCTGTGAGCTCGCAATGAGTCATCGAGCGACGGAGCGGGAGGGGAGAACCGAGCCGGCCTGGAGGATAGGGGACATAGAGAGTCAAGGGATGCAGAGAGGGAGGAGAGGAGGGTTGAGGAGGCAGAATCAGGAGATAGGTGGGAGAAGGTTTGAGCGGAGGGAAGAGATGATAGGATGGAAGAGGAGAGAGTAGCGGGGGAGAGAGAGCGAAGGTTGGGACGGCGTGATACCATCCGAGTAGGGGCAGTGTGGGAGGTGTTGGATGAGAGCGAGAGGGAAAAGGATACAAGGCAGTGGTCGGAGACTTGGAGGGGAGTTGCAGTGAGGTTAGTGGAAGAACAGCATCTAGTAAAGATGAGGTCGAGCGTATTGCCTGCCTTGTGAGTAGGGGGAAGGTGAGAGGGTGAGGTCAAAAGAGGAGAGGAGTGGAAAGAAGGAGGCAGAGAGGAAAGAGTCAAAGGTAGACGTGGGGAGGTTAAAGTCGCCCAGAACTGTGAGAGGTGAGCCGTCCTCAGGAAAGGAGCTTATCAAGGCATCAAGCTCATTGATGAACTCTCCGAGGGAACCTGGAGGGCGATAAATGATAAGGATGTTAAGCTTGAAAGGGCTAGTAACTGTGACAGCATGGAATTCAAAGGAGGCGATAGACAGATGGGTAAGGGGAGAAAGAGAGAATGACCACTTGGGAGAGATGAGGATCCCAGTGCCACCACCCCGCTGACCAGACGCTCTCGGGGTGTGCGAGAACACGTGGGCGGACGAAGAGAGAGCAGTAGGAGTAGCAGTGTTGTCTGTGGTGATCCATGTTTCCGTCAGTGCCAAGAAGTCGAGGGACTGGAGGGAGGCATAGGCTGAGATGAACTCTGCCTTGTTGACCGCAGATTGGCAGTTCCAGAGGCTACCGGAGACCTGGAACTCCACGTGGGTTGTGCGCGCTGGGACCACCAGAGTAGGGTGGCCGCGGCCACGCGGTGTGGAGCGTTTGTATGGTCTGTGCAGAGAGGAGAGAACAGGGATAAACAGACACATAGTTGACAGGCTACAGAAGAGGCTACGCTAATGCAAAGGAGATTGGAATGACAAGTGGACTACACGTCTCGAATGTTCAGAAAGTTAAGCTACGTAGCAAGAATCTTATTGACTAAAATGATTAAAATGATACAGTACTGCTGAAGTAGGCTAGCTGGCAGTGGGTGCGTTGTTGACACTACACTAATCAAGTCGTTCCGTTGAGTGTAATAGTTTCTGCAGTGTTGCTATTCGGGGGCTAGCAGGCTAGCTAGCAGTGTTGTTTACGTTACGTTGCGTTAAAAGAACGACAATAGATGGCTAGCGAACCTAGAAAATCGCTCTAGACTACCCAATTATCTTTGATACAAAGACGGCTATGTAGCTAGCTAAGTAGCTAGCTACGATCAAACAAATCAAACCGTTGTACTGTAATGAAATGAAGTGAAAAAGTGATACAACCTGTGAATGCGACCGGGTAGTTGAGTTCTATACAGAAGACGTTGGCTAGCGTTGGCTAGCTGTTGGCTAGCTAGCAGAGTTGGCTAGCTAGCAGAGTCACCTACGTTAAGGACGACAAATAGCTGGCTAGCTAACCTCGGTAAATTAAGATAATCACTCTAAGACTACACACTCTAAACCTAAACAACACAATTATCTTGGATACGATGATACGAAGACAGCAAAGACAGCTATGTAGGTAGCTAACACTAAACAAATCAAGTCGTTCAGTTGAGTGTAATAGTAATAGTTTCTCAGTGCAGCTAATCAGTGGACGTTAGCTAGCTGGCTAGTGAAGACTACGTTAGGACGGCGAAATACGATAATTACGCAATTATCTTTGATACAAAGACGGCTATGTAGCTAGCTGAGAAGAAATTGCTAAGATAAGACAAATCAAACCGTTGTGATATAATGAAATATAATGAAAAAGTTATACTACCCGTTGGAGCGACGTGCAGATGCGACCAGATGCGACCACTCGCTCCAACCGGAACCAGCGATTCCATATCACATTGGGTGAGGCAGGTAACCGGAAGGTATAAACAAATTAAAGATCGAACGAGATAGAAAGTAAATATGGGTCCAGTGAGTGTTTGGGACGCGGCGATTCAGACGGTTAGCAGGCCTGTGCTAACAAACTAACAGTTAGTAGGCCGGGGCTAAACAAGGTAGCAGTTAGCGGACCGGGGCTAAACAAGCTAGCAGTTAGCAGGCCGAATTATCAAGCAAGGAAATAGCAAGGGCTAGAGAGTTAGCCTTTGGGGGACGTCGCGATGGGGTGAGTCTGTTTATTCCTCTTCATGCAGTGACATCGATAGACCGGTCGTGGGTCCGGATATTGTAGCCCAGGAGTATGCTACGGTGGTAGCACAAGGGCTCTGGCCGGGCTAGCTTCAAGCTAAGTGGGTGGAAATGCTAGCCAGGAGTAATCATCTGGGGTTGCGGTTAGCTAGATAGCTAGTTGTGAAGATCCAGCTGAAGATGTTCCGTTTGCGGTGGGAATCCGGGGATAAAAAATAAATAAATAGATCCGTTATGCTCTGGTTAGAGTCGCGTTGTTCAAGCTGGCGAGAGCTTTCCGAGCTGAAGGTTAGCTGATGACCGGTTAGCTGAAGACCGCTAGCAATGTTTTGCTGGTAGTTAGCTGGCTAGATTCAGTCGAGGGGTTCCGGATCCGAAGTAAATATAAATACTTTAGGAAAAATAGCTACATTGGGTGAGGCGGGTTGCAGGAGAGTATTTAGAAGTTGAGGTTTAGCAAAATGTTTTAAAAGATATGCAAAGAAAAAATAAGTAAAAAAAAACAAAAAAAAAACGATATATACAAAGGGACGCGACACGACAAGACGTCTTACTGCTACGCCATCTTGGATCACCACATGGGTGTGGGGTGTAGGGCTTGAGCATTTACAGTATATCTGGAACTGTGTGATTATTTGCTTAGAATACACACAGCTGTAAATAAATTAAATAGTGGTCCATTGACATCAATAAAAAAATACAATAAACCATGAAATATCCACAAAGAGAAGATACCTCTATAGTGCAGTAAATTGTCCGTAGTTTGTTTTGTAGACAGCATCTACTTGCTGTGTAGAATCGGTCTCAGTCCACAGGGGATTGCTGTATTGGGGTTCACAGCGATAATCACATTAGTAGAAAGTGACCTGATTTAGTCAACACATCTTTCACTATTCCAACCAGGTTCTCTCAGTAAGTCAAGTGATGATTCCACGTTTTTCCCCCGTATTTTAGTATAATTATAACCATCCACAAAAATGTATCAGCCGCACTGTTTGCCAGTTAGGATGTAATAGAGTCTCTGCAGAACAGGGAGCCTTTCCTCCACCTGTCCGCCAGTGTAGTAACATTATGTTTTACTTTTCAAAGCCCTGGCCGCGATTAATCCATCAAATGCACTACTTGCCTCTGGAGATGTAATCTGACATGGCTTGCATATCCTATTTACAATCTGAAAAAAATGTGTGGCTCATGTGTGTTGTCAGTGAGCGTATAGCGGGCTGTGCATCATCATATTACTGTGGGATGGTTTACACCGAAATGTGTGGACCGTGGCATGTCAGTCATTCTACACACAGAGATTATACGTCATGTGTCATTGACTTGGCCCTAATACTGTATGGTAATAATGGTACGACAAGGAAGGGGAGAAATAAGTATGTGTATTGCATGTGTGGGTGTACGCTGATCTTTATATGTCAATCTACAAAAGTCACAAACTGTCACAGCATTTCATGTCATTTTCCCCGTCCCATTAGGCTACTGGAATACCTTCAAAGGCCTGATTAGCCAGCCCCTGTTTCTAGTCTTGAGATTGGTGCATGAGTAGCAATTACTAGCTGCTGTATCACAGCTATTGTCTTTGTGGTAATTCTTTCCAGGGAAAGGGGGTTTAAAAAAAAAATGTGACGTGACTAAGATCGTGTATTAGCTGACTCTTTGTTCAGTTATTATTGGTGTAATTGGTGATTAACATTCAGGCTATTCTTATTCCAAAGGTAAAGTATGTGTTTGTAGCTACTGTATCTTGTTGAATCCCCCCAGTATCATCAGAATATGACATGTAAGGGGTTCTCAAAATATGTGAGGAACCAGGGTATTTCTGTCCTGTCATTAGAACAACATTCACATATTCTAGACATGGCAGACCATCCAAATCCAAGTGAGGATCGAAGATGAACAGTACAAAGGCATTTCTCTGGTGTCCTCCACATGTCCGACACATCCGTCTGCCCACCTCCGGGCCAAATAGAGAGGCAAATTAAATCTGCTGCCTGGCTGCCTGGGGGAGCTGTGAGCTGCTGCGCTGTGGCTCCATTGGCGCCTGTAGAAGAGCGCAATAAATCCGTACTGCTTTGAGCAGTAATTAGTGCAGGGATCAGGGCTAGCAGGGCAGTCTCCCCGACCTGGCTGGCGTTGAAGAGGAGACAGGTGCCACCAGTCCAGTGGCCTAAGCCCATAAGAAGCCAGCAGGAGTTGGTTGGAGCTGCCCCCTCTGAGCACGGAGCCCAGCAGAGCCGGGCCAGGCTGGAGGCTGCCTGGGAAACTAGAATGCCAGTCAGTCCTCCTGACACTAGACCACTGATCCCACTGCTGATCCGCTACTTTGTTCTACTGTTTATTCTCCTCCCTTTCTTGCGGTTTGGTCTGATGGAGGTATACTCTATTGGGTGATGGGGCTTTGTACGAGTCTCGGAGGAGAAATAGTGGGAGGAGAGTATACATGGGTGGACTATTTGTATCTTTGGCCTACTCTATGACCCTACATACACACAACAATCACACTAGACCCTAAACTTCTGATAGGATGACAATGATGAAAGACATGTTCCCATGATGCATTGGGAGAACAATTGGGCTATAGTCCAATGCAAAGAGATGACGAGAGAATGAGAAAAGAGAGGAGAAGAGACTGAGGACCTTCCCATTACATTTAAATCACAATTACAATCTTGTTCCCATTACATTTAAAGCTGAGGTGTAGATGGCTACAGTACATTGATCCCGTAGATGAGGCAGTCAGAGGTCAAACTGTGGAAATGATAGGGCGGATTAAGGTGGCCTCTCTAATGTCAAATTTGTATCACATTGAATATTAAGGAAATTAAAGCAGCATCTGAACGGTTTGGACAAAGACCAACACTTAGCCACAGTTAGCCACCACAAGCTAACACAAGCTAGACCGTTTTACAGAGGGAAAAACATTTGCAGAGGAAAGCAGTACTTGTGCGCCCTCTGTGTACAGCCCAGGGTTGTGACAAGTTATATAATCCCCAGAGCATTGGTGGGAACCAGGAAAGGTCAGAGGTCAACAAACAGTTAGATCAGTGGGAAACCTCAGGGGTGATTATGTGATGGGGATTAGCTTGGCGAAAACTGAGACGGGCTCCAATGGAATTTACATTCACTTTACAGTGATTTTAACATTATGTGAAAACTGTCAGACGAAAGGCAATTTAATTGGTTTTAAAGTGCAAACTGTTCACTTTGTAATTGAAAAAGTAAATGACATGTCTTCAGCCTTGTACCTTCTACCAAAACCATTTCTTATGACAGCATATCATGCCTTGAAGATACTTCCTATAACTAAGGTTGTAAAAAGTGAAGAAAACACCCCAATTAATAAAGTATCTATGAAAGTACTTTAATTCATTTTAATTTCATTAGGTTCCACATTGTTTGCCATGATGACAGCTAGTCTTCCTGGGGTCAGACAAAAATACTTTAAAAACATTTTTAAAAACCATACATTTAAAAAACCTGAAAGGTAACATTTAACATTCAAAAAACATATTCAGGGATCAGTATCTGTCCAGTCATATGGTTAATCTTATTAGATGTACTTTTAATGTTTTATTGAATAAGAATTTACTTTTGACTTGGGAAATATGAGTTGGTAAGGAGTTCCATTCAGCGATGGCGATGTACTGTATATAACAGTTGATTTGAGGAGGTTTTTGTTTTAGGTCTGGGGGATATCCGATGCCACAAATGCCTGTCTCGCCTGTTTGGTGATATTGTCTCTTGAGAAAGAATGTTTTTTTTAATAGGATTGCAATTCTGAGAAAAATCTAAAGACTGGATAGTAATTTACTTTCAACAGAAGGCCATGAGAGGTTATTGTGTATTCGGTTGATATCTGCAGAGCAGTGAAGAGCTAGTCTGGCAGCTCTGTTTTGAGCTTGCTGAAGTTTTTAACCATACTGTATGACTGGATACTACTCTAGGTGTGAGAGCACCAACGATTGAATCACCTTACAAAGAGCAGAGAACGTTAAATACTCTGAGCATTTTATTGTCAGAGCTATACTTTTCCCAATTTTAATAACAATGTTATTAACAATGTAATATAATCAGACCAGCAGAGCAATGAGTCCAACATAAAGCCAAGTAGTTTAGTTTACTTTTTCACTTGTTCTACAGGCACCCATCCATTGACAAGTTTAATTGCGAGTCACCAGCAAGCATATTTCTATGGCCGAACACAATATATTTGGCCTTGGAAATGTTTAACAACAATTTGTTCTCAGCAATCCACTTGGATACAGTTGCTAAGTCATTGCTCTGTACAACCGTTAACTCATTATGTGTTGATGCGGCACTATATATTGTTGAGTCATCAGCATACATTACCACGGGTGCTTTTGCAATTAGAGATGGTAAATCATCAGTAAAAATGTTGTAGAGGAGTGGGCCTAGGGAGCTGCCTTGTGGAATACCACAGCTTAGACATACTGTCTGAGAAACTTTCATTAAAGCAAACTCTTTGCCTTTTCCTGGATAGATAGCTTTCCATCCAGGATAGGGCTGTGGATGTGAATCCATAACACTTGAGTTTACCTATCAATACAGTTCAATCAATGTAGTTCATGATCAATTACTGTACATCAAAAGCAGCACTAAAGTCTAACAACGCTACATCCACTAACTTGTCATCCACAATTTTTAGCCAACCATCTGCCATTTGTGCTAAGGATGTACAGTGGTTCTTCCTGTAAAAGTTGAGTCACACTGCAGCACACGTTGCGAGCTGCTGCAGAATTCTATGGCACGTTATGTAAGTGTCAGCTATTGTTGCCAATAATGCTAGTTAGTGCTACATTATATATTATGTATTATATTGGCTGTACTAGAGAATTTTAAAGCGTTTTTTGTAAGAACATAGTATATGGGATTGATTTTAAGAAATGTAGCTTAATTAATTTGATTCAAATTATGGTGTTTCTTTTGCAATAAAAATTAAAAATGAAACTCTGCGTTTCCGTTGGGAAATATGGCGCTGTACAATGTCGGGAGTAGGCTACTAAGAGCAAAATAATCCTAACATTTCCACACCCAAATTGTAGGCTAACCAATACCCAAACAGAGAAACAGTGAAATAAAAATCTAATTGATTTATCAAGACCAGTCTCTATGCTTGTCTCAGAGCAGGGCAAAACAGTGCGGAAATAGTTGACCACATGCGGATATGTTAGGTTCTGCTTTTCTTTTCTTAGTCAGCCTTTTGTTCTTTTTCTTTGTGTTCTTGAACATTGCCATGTTTCTTTGTGTTCTGGAACGTAGCCCTGTCTTTCATTTTTGTTCATTGATTTCACCTGTGTTCGTTTTTCACCTGGTCTCATCAGCTCCCTGATTCAGTTCTTTCTGTTTGTGTAGTTGTGAGGTATTGTTTGTTTTTGACTACCTACCTGTGTTTGACCATTGCCTGCAACCACAATTCCTGCTTTCTGCGAAGGCTTAAATAACATCTGCCCTGCACTGTGTGTGAATCTACACCTTTTCTCCCTAATTATTCATTACAGAATACCTCACCTAAAAACGTAATGGACTCAGCGGAGCTACAGTGGAGCTACAGCGGCGCCTAACCCAGCAAGAGGAGCTTATGGAGGAAATTTTCCATCTTCTCCGACAGCCTATCCCTACTCCTCCGATGTCAGGTATCATAACCCATAGCCCTCACTTGTTCATAACGATGCCTGGAAAATATGACGGTTCACCTGGTAAATGTCAGGGATTTCTGATATACATTGAGAACAACCCCATTAACTTCACCACCGACAAGAGCAGGGTGGATTTTGATGTGTCTCTACTCACAGGCAAAGCCCTGGATTGGACCAATGCCATATGGACTGCCAACAGCACAGAACCTCGGATCCGAGGTCACTCTCCCTCCGGTAGTCCTATAGAAGACCTCCTCATAGAACTTCAACACACCATGACACACCATCGAGTTCCACACCATGACTGCAGGGAGTGGATGGAATGAGGCTGCTTTACTTACCGTCTACCGCAGAGGGCTCAACAGGGAACTTCAGGCGGAGCTGGCCTGTAGGATTTAAATCCATAGATTCGTGTGTCCACCTCATCGCCGGAGAACTCTGCCACCCAGGAACCCGAAACCTTCTCTTTCCATAATTCCGTCATCTTCCAGAGCCCATGCAGTTGGGCCATGCTCCTCTCTCGTGTATTGAACGTCAAAAGTGAATCCAAGAAGGGCTCTGCCTATACTGTGGAGGAAAAGCCCCCCATGGAGGGATGAGAAGGGTCCCCCCGCTGCCAGGCAGGCAGGCGTGTCCTTATTTCTAAATATCCCCCAGAAGCAATTCTCCATCTCAGTATTGATCAAATCAAATGTATTTAGAAAGCCCTTCTTACATCAGCTGATATCACAAAGTGCTGTACAGAAACCCAGCCTAAAACCCCAAACAGAAAGCAATGCAGGTGTAGAAGCACGGGGGCTAGGAAAAACTCCATAGAATGGCCAGAACATAGGAAGAAACCTAGAGAGGAACCAGGCTATGAGGGGTGGCCAGTCCTATTCTGTCTGTGCCGGGTGGAGATTATAACAGAACATGGCCAAGATGTTCAAATGTTCATAGATGACCAGCAGGGTCAAATAATAATAATCACAGTGGTTGTCGAGGGTGCAACAGGAGTAGATGTCAGTTGGTTTTTCATAGCCGATCATTCAGAGTATCTCTACCACTCCTGCTGTCTCTAGAGAGTTGAAAACAGCAGGTCTGGGACAGATAACACGTCCGGTGAACAGGTCAGGGTTCAATAGCCACAGGCAGAACAGTTGAAACTGGAGAAGCAGCATAGCCAGGTGGACTGGGGACAGCAAGGAGTCATCAGGCTAGGTAGTCCTGAGTCATGGTCTTAGGGCTCAGGTCCTCCGAGAGAGAGAAAGCGAGAAAGAAAGAGAGAAAGATAATTAGAGAGCACACTTAAATTCACACAGGACATCGGATAAGACAGGAGAAACACTCCAGATTTAACAGACTGACCCTAGCCCCCAGACACATAAACTACTGCAGCATAAATACTGGAGGCTGAGATAGGAGGGGTCGGGAGACACTGTGACCCCATCCGACGATACCTCGGACTGTGCCAAACAGGCAGGATATAACCCCACCCACTTTTCCAAGGCACAGCCCCCACACCACTAGAGGGATATCTTCAACCACCAACTTACCATCCTGAGACAAGGCCGAGTATAGCCCACAAAGATCTCTGCCACGGCACAACCCAAGGGGGGACAACCCAGACAGGAAGATCACGTCAGTGATTCAACCCACTCAAGTGACTCAACCCTCCTACGGACTGCATGGAAGAGCACCAGTAAGCCAGTGACTCAGCCCCTGTATTAGGGATAGAGGCAGAGAATCCCAGTGGAGAGAGGGGAACCGGCCAGGCAGAGACAGCATGGGCGGTTTGTTGCTCCAGTGCCTTTCCGTTCACCTTCATACTCCTGGGCCAGACTACACTCAATCACAGGACCTACTGAAGAGATGAGTCTTCACTAAGCCCAAGGGACTACTAGGGGGGCACTTGAACATTCGTAGTGTCATTCCAAAAAGTGATCAAATTCAACGTCTACTCACAGACTCCAACCTTGACTTTCTCTGCCTCTCAGAGACATGGCTCCATAAACACTCTCCATATGCTGCTTTGATTGTGCCTGGCTACAATGTTTTCAGGAGAGACAGGATTGAAGGAAGAGGAGGGGGTGTGATGATTTACATTAAAGAACATATCCGATGTAAACAAATTGAGTGGTCATGTGATAATGAACTAGAATGTATCGGCCTGAACGTTACACTGTCTCCCCAAATGTCTTTTACCCTCATTGGAATGTATAGGCCACCTTCCACCAAAAGTGTGTTCTTTGATCAGTTTAATACCATGCTTAGGGAATGTGATTTTGGGAAAGAGGTCATCTTAATGGGAGATTTTAACATTAATTATGAAGACAAGTGTTGTAGGAAAACCCTCAAACGGATCACTAATACCTTTGACCTTACACAGCTAGTTAAAGGGCCAACCAGGGTGACTTGTTGCTCTAAAACACAGATTGATTTGGTTTTCAGTAATAAACCAGAGAGAGTGACTAAATCATTCAACATGGTTACTGGGCTGTCTGATCACAATCTGACACTTATAGCCAGAAAGCTGTCTAAGAGCAGGTTTAACCTCTCTACTGTTAGAAAGCCGGATCAACTCAGAATACCTAAGAGTGAATTAAACTATTTTGAAAAAGCAATTAAGGGAATAAACTGGAATGATCTCTTGTCCTATACAGACGTGGAAGCTGATAGCAGGTTTTTCTATCCACAATCCAGACTACAATAAATGGCTTCCTAAAGAAAATCAAATCCAAACCTGGCCAAAAGAGCACTCTTCCTTGGCTAAATGGAGAAATCTGGAAATTGATGAAAGAACGAGATTATGCTCTAAAAATAGCCCTAAAATCTAAATTAGAGCATGACATACGTAGGTTTACCATGTTGAGAAATAAGGTGATGAAAGAAATCAGACAGGCCAAGGCAAACTGAGTAACTACAGCCCCATTAGTATACTACCTGTGGTGTCAAAGGTTGTTGAAAAGTGTGTAGCAGAACAACTGATTGCCCACCTCAAGAACAGCCCCTTCACATTACACTCCATGCAGTTTGGCTTCAGAGCAAAACACTCCACAGAAACGGCCAACTGCTTTCTTCTGGAAAATGTGAAGTCCAAGATGGACAAAGGGGGTGCTGTTGGGGCTGTGTTTCTGGACCTAAGGAAGGCTTTTGATACTGTTAACCATGCGATTCTCATCACAAAATTGTCCAAGTTCAACTTTTCCCCTGATGCCTTGAGATGGATGAAATCATACCTTGAAGGCAGAACTCAGTGTGTCAGAGTGAGCAATGAGCTTTCGCCCACTCGTAGCTATGATGTGGGCGTGCCCCAAGGGTCAATACTGTGGCCCCTCCTGTTCAGCCTGTACATTAATGATCTGCCTTCTGTCTGTACTGGGTCTGAAGTTCAAATGTATGCAGATGATACAGTGATATATGTGGATGCAAAGAGCAAACAACAAGCTGCACAAGAACTCACTACTGTAATGGTCCAGGTTACAAAGTGGCTCAGTGACTCGTGTTTGCATCTCAATGTGAAAAAAACTGTTTGCATGTTCTTCACAAAGAGGGCAACAGATGCTACTGAGCCAGATGTCTATGTGTCAGGGGAGAAGCTCCAGGTGGTATCCGATTTTAAGTACCTTGGCATCATACTTGATTCCAACCTCTCTTTTAAAAAGCATGTGAAAAAGGTAATTCAAATAACTAAATTCAACCTAGCTAATTTCCGATTTATACAAAATTGTTTGACTACAGAGGTAGCAAAACTGTACTTCAACTCTATGATACTCCCCCACTTAACATACTGCTTGACTAGTTGGGCCCAAGCTTGCTGTACAACATTAAAACCTATTCAGTCTGTCTACAAACAGGCTCTCAAAGTGCTTGATAGGAAGCCCAATAGCCATCATCATTGTCACATCCTTAGAAAGCATGAGCTCTTGAGTTGGGAAAATCTTGTGCAATACACCGACGCATGTCTTGTTTTCAAGATCCTTAATGGCCTGGCTCCCCCTCCACTCAATATTTTTGTTAAACAGAAAACCCAGACATATGGCAGCAGATCCACAAGGTCTGCCATGAGAGGTGACTGTATAGTTCCCCTAAGGATAAGCACCTTTAGTAAATCTGCATTCTCTGTGAGAGCTTCCCATGTCTGGAATACACTGCAATCAGACACACATAACTGCACCACATATCACACTTTCACAAAATGCTTGAAGACATGGCTAAAGGTCAATCAGATTTGTGAACATGGTCCCTAGCTGTGTGTTGACACTTTCCATGTTGTCTGTTGTCTGTAGCTTGTGGGGTGTGGAAACACTTTGTTGCTTTCATGAATTTTGTCTTGCTGCTTTTTGTTCTATGTTGCTCTGTCTGTATGCTATGTCTTGCTTGTCCTATGTTGCTATGTTTTGCTTGTTCTATGCTGCTATTGTCTATATATGTCTATATATTGTAATTGTTTTTAATAACCTGCCCAGGAACTGCGGTTGAAAATTAGCCGGCTGGCTAAAACCATCACTTTTACTGAAACGTTGATTAATGTGCACTGTCCCTGTAAAAATAAAAAATAAACTAAACTAAACTAATAAAGACTTAAAGGTTGAGACCGAGTCTGGCGTCTCTCACATGGGTAGGCAGACATTCCATAAAAATTGAGCTCTATGGGAGAAAGC
The DNA here is from genome assembly GCF_021184085.1 of Oncorhynchus gorbuscha. NCBI lineage: Eukaryota > Metazoa > Chordata > Actinopteri > Salmoniformes > Salmonidae > Oncorhynchus > Oncorhynchus gorbuscha. Next base: position 46,835,902 of record NC_060180.1, on the reverse strand, counting down.
CCTGCCTCCAGCTGGTTGCTTAGAAATTCTAGGGACAGTTAGGAGGCCTGCGTCTTGTGACCGTAGCGTATGTGTAGGTATGTATGGCAGGACCAAATCGGAAAGATAGGTACGAGCAAGCCCATGTAATGCTTCATAGGTTAGCAGTAAAACCTTGAAATCAGCCCTTGCCTTAACAGGAAACCAGTGTAAAGAGGCTAGCACTGGAGTAATATGATCTAATTCTTTGGTTCTAGTCAAGATTATAGCAGCCGTGTTTAGCACTAACTGAAGTTTATTTAGTGCTTTATCCAGGTAGTTGGAAAGTAGAGCATTGCAGTAGTCTAACCTAGAAGTGACAAAAGCATGGATTAATTTTTCTACATCATTTTTGGACAGAAAGTTTCTGATTTTTGCAATGTTACATAGACGGAAAAAAGCTGTCCTTGAAACAGTCTTGATATGTTCGTCAAAAGAGAGATCAGGGTCCAGAGTAATGCTGAGGTCCTTCACAGTTTTATTTGAGACGAGTGTACAACATCAATATTAATTGTCATATTCAACAGAATATCTCTTTGTTTTTTAGGACCTAGAACAAGCATCTCTGTTTTGTCCAAGTTTAAAAGTAGAACATTTGCAGCCATCCACTTCCTTATGTTTGAAACACAGGCTTCCAGCCAGGGCAATTTTGGGGCATCACCATGTTTTATCGAAATGTACAGCTGTGTGTCATCCACATGGCAGGGAAAGTTAACATTATGTTTCTGAATCACATCACCAAGAGGTAAAATACATAGTGAAAACAATAGTGGTCCTAAAACGGAACCCTGAGGAACACCAAAAGTTACAGTTGATTTGTCAGAGGACAAACCATCCACAGAGACAAACTGATATCTTTCCGACAGATAATATCTAAACCAGGCCAGAACTTGTCCATGTAGACCAATTTGGGTTTCCAATCTCTCCAAAAGAATGTGGTGATCGATGGTATCAAAAGCAGCACTAAGGTCTAGGAGCACGAGGACAGATGCAGAGCCTCGGTCTGACGCCATTAAAAGGTCATTTACCACCTTCACAAGTGCAGTCTCAGTGCTATGATGGGGACTAAAACCAGACTGAAGCGTTTCGCATACATTGTTTATCTTCAGGAAGGCAGTGAGTTGCTGTGCAACTGCTTTTTCTAAAATCTTTGAGAGGAATGGGAGATTTGATATAGGCCAGTTGATGATGGCTACGAAAGCCTTTTGGAGTGGGTCTGTGGACTTTTCCATGTGAATATTAAAGTCACCAAAAATGTGAATATTATCTGCCATGACTACAAGGTCCGATAGGAACTCAGTGAGGAACGGTGTATATGGCCCAGGAGGCCTGTAAACAGTAGCTATAAAAAGTGATTGAGTAGGCTGCATAGATTTCACGACTAGAAGCTCAAAATACTTTTTTTTTTGTAAATTGAAATTTGCTATCATAAATGTTGGCAACACCTCCGCCTTTGCAGGATGCACGGGGGATATGGTCACTAGCGTAATCAGGAGGTGAGGCCTCATTTAACACCGTACATTCATCAGACTTAAGCCATGTTTCAGTCAGGCCAATCAGGTTATGATCAGTGATTAGTTCATTGACTATAACTGCCTTGGAAGTGAGGGATCTAACATTAACTTCTTTGGGGTACCCCCCCCCTTCCTTCTTCTCAATTTCCACCTAAAGACATACCCTAATCTAACTGCCTGTAGCTCAGGCCCAGAGGCAAGGATATTGTCATGTTTTGTCTTATATTGTCTTGTCATTATGCTTTCCCTTCTGTTCGTTTCCCCCTGCTGGTCTTATTAGGTTCGTTCCCTTTTTCTATCCCTCTCTCTCCCCCTCCCTCTCTCTCCTCTCTCTATCGTTCCGTTCCTGCTCCCAGCTGTTCCTCATTCTCCTAACTCACTCATTTAGTCTTTTCACACCTGTCCCCTATTTTGTCGTCTGATTAGAGTCCCTATTTCTCCCCTTGTTTTCCGCTTCTGTCCTTGTCGGATCCTTATATGATGTTCGCTGTGCTGTGTCATTGTCTCGCCCTGTCATGTCTTGTCTCCTTCAGATGCTGCGTGTTAGCAGGTGTCTAAGTCTGCTACGGTCGGTGCCTTCCCGAGGCAACCTGCAGTCAATGGTCGAGTCTCCAGTCTGTCCTCGTCACTACGAGTGGATTTTAGTTTTTCATGTTTTGTTTTCTTCTTATATTGTCCAGGAGTATACTTTTGCCAGTTACTGGAATAAAGACTCTGTTTTCGCTAAGTCGCTTTTGGGTCCTCATTCACCTGCATAACAGAAGGATCCGACCAAGAATGGACCCAGCGACTACGGATTCTCGTAACACTGCCGTCGAGATCCAGGGAGCTATGTTCGGCAGACACGAGCAGGAATTGTCTGCTGCTCGTCATGCCGTTGAGACCCTGGCCGCTCAGGTTTCCGACCTCTCTGGACAGTTCCAGAGTTTTCGTCTCGTGCCACCAGCTACTTCCTGGTCTGCCGAGTCTCCGGAACCTAGGGTTAATAACCCACCTTGTTACTCTGGGCAGCCCACTGAGTGCCGCTCCTTTCTCACCCAGTGTGATATTGTGTTCTCTCTCCAACCCAACACATACTCAAGAGAGAGAGCTCGGGTTGCTTACGTCATATCACTCCTTACTGGCCGGGCTCGAGAGTGGGGCACAGCTATCTGGGAGGCAAGGGCTGATTGTTCTAACAATTACCTGAACTTTAAAGAGGAGATGATACGGGTTTTTGATCGTTCAGTTTTTGGGAGGGAGGCTTCTAGGGCCCTGGCTTCCCTATGTCAAGGTGATCGGTCCATAACGGATTACTCTATAGAGTTTCGCACTCTTGCTGCCTCTAGTGACTGGAACGAGCCGGCGCTGCTCGCTCGTTTTCTGGAGGGACTCCACGCAGAGGTTAAGGATGAGATTCTCTCCCGGGAGGTTCCTTCCAGTGTGGACTCTTTGATTGCACTCGCCATCCGCATAGAACGACGGGTAGATCTTCGTCACCGAGCTCGTGGAAGAGAGCTCGCGTTAACGGTGTTTCCCCTCTCCGCATCGCAACCATCTCCTTCCTCCGGCTCAGAGACTGAGCCCATGCAGCTGGGAGGTATTCGCATTTCGACTAAGGAGAGAGAACGGAGGATCACCAACCGCCTGTGCCTCTATTGCGGTATTGCTGGACATTTTGTCAATTCATGTCCAGTAAAAGAGAGCTCATCAGTAAGCGGAGGGCTACTGGTGAGCGCTACTACTCAGGTCTCTCCATCAAGATCCTGTACTACTATGTCGGTCCATCTACGCTGGACCGGTTCGGCTGCTTCATGCAGTGCCTTGATAGACTCTGGGGCTGAGGGTTGTTTTATGGACGAAGCATGGGCTCGGAAACATGACATTCCTCTCAGACAGTTAGGGAAGCCCACGCCTATGTTTGCCTTAGATGGTAGTCATCTCCCCAGTATCAGATATGAGACACTACCTTCAACCCTCACAGTATCTGGTAACCACAGTGAGACTATTTCCTTTTTGATTTTTCGTTCACCTTTTACACCTGTTGTTTTGGGTCATCCCTGGCTAGTATGTCATAATCCTTCTATTAATTGGTCTAGTAATTCTATCCTATCCTGGAACGTTTCTTGTCATGTGAAGTGTTTAATGTCTGCTATCCCTCCTGTTTCTTCTGTCCCCTCTTCTCAGGAGGAACCTGGTGATTTGACAGGAGTGCCGGAGGAATATCATGATCTGCGCACGGTCTTCAGTCGGTCCAGAGCCAACTCCCTTCCTCCTCACCGGTCGTATGATTGTAGTATTGATCTCCTTCCGGGGACCACTCCCCCTCGGGGTAGACTATACTCTCTGTCGGCTCCCGAACGTAAGGCTCTCGAGGATTATTTGTCTGTTTCTCTTGACGCCGGCACCGTAGTGCCTTCTTCCTCTCCTGCCGGGGCGGGGTTTTTTTTGGTTAAGAAGAAAGACGGTACTCTGCGCCCCTGCGTGGATTATCGAGGGCTGAATGACATAACGGTTAAGAATCGTTATCCGCTTCCCCTTATGTCATCAGCCTTCGAGATTCTGCAGGGAGCCAGGTTCTTTACTAAGTTGGACCTTCGTAATGCTTACCATCTCGTGCGCATCAGAGAGGGGGACGAGTGGAAAACGGCGTTTAACACTCCGTTAGGGCATTTTGAGTACCGGGTTCTGCCGTTTGGTCTCGCTAATGCTCCAGCTGTTTTTCAGGCATTAGTTAATGATGTACTGAGAGACATGCTGAACATCTTTGTTTTTGTCTACCTTGACGATATCCTGATTTTTTCACCGTCACTCGAGATTCATGTTCAGCACGTTTGACGTGTACTCCAGCGCCTTTTAGAGAATTGTCTCTACGTGAAGGCTGAGAAGTGCGCCTTTCATGTCTCCTCCGTCACTTTTCTCGGTTCTGTTATTTCCGCTGAAGGCATTCAGATGGATCCCGCTAAGGTCCAGGCTGTCAGTGATTGGCCCGTTCCAAGGTCACGTGTCGAGTTGCAGTGCTTTCTAGGTTTCGCTAATTTCTATCGGCGTTTCATTCGTAATTTCGGTCAAGTTGCTGCCCCTCTCACAGCTCTTACTTCTGTCAAGAAGTGCTTTAAGTGGTCCGGTTCCGCCCAGGGAGCTTTTGATCTCCTCAAGAAGCGTTTTACGTCCGCTCCTATCCTCGTTACTCCTGACGTCACTAAACAATTCATTGTCGAGGTTGACGCTTCAGAGGTGGGCGTGGGAGCCATTCTATCCCAGCGCTTCCAGTCTGACGATAAGGTTCATCCTTGCGCTTATTTTTCTCATCGCCTGTCGCCATCGGAACGCAACTATGATGTGGGTAACCGCGAACTGCTCGCCATCCGCTTAGCCCTAGGCGAATGGCGACAGTGGTTGGAGGGGGCGATCGTTCCTTTTGTCGTTTGGACTGACCATAAGAACCTTGAGTACATCCGTTCTGCCAAACGACTTAATGCACGTCAAGCTCGTTGGGCGTTGTTTTTCGCTCGTTTCGAGTTTGTGATTTCTTATCGCCCGGGTAATAAGAACACCAAGCCTGATGCCTTATCCCGTCTCTTTAGTTCTTCTGTGGCTTCTACTGATCCCGAGGGGATTCTTCCTTATGGGCGTGTTGTCGGGTTGACAGTCTGGGGAATTGAGAGACAGGTTAAGCAAGCACTCACTCACACTGCGTCGCCGCGTGCTTGTCCTAGTAACCTTCTTTTCGTTCCTGTTTCTACTCGTCTGGCTGTTCTTCAGTGGGCTCACTCTGCCAAGTTAGCTGGCCATCCCGGCGTTCGAGGTACTCTTGCTTCTATTTGCCAGCGCTTTTGGTGGCCTACTCAGGAGCGTGACACGCGCCGTTTCGTGGCTGCTTGTTCGGACTGTGCGCAGACTAAGTCAGGTAACTCTCCTCCTGCCGGTCGTCTCAGACCGCTTCCCATTCCTTCTCGACCATGGTCTCACATCGCCTTAGACTTCATTACCGGTCTGCCTTCGTCTGCGGGGAAGACTGTGATTCTTACGGTTGTCGATAGGTTCTCTAAGGCGGCACATTTCATTCCCCTCGCTAAGCTTCCTTCCGCTAAGGAGACGGCACAAATCATCATCGAGAATGTGTTCAGAATTCATGGCCTCCCGTTAGACGCCATTTCAGACAGAGGTCCGCAATTCACGTCACAGTTTTGGAGGGAGTTCTGTCGTTTGATTGGTGCTTCCGTCAGTCTCTCTTCCGGTTTTCATCCCCAGTCTAACGGTCAAGCAGAAAGGGCCAATCAGACGATTGGTCGCATACTACGCAGCCTTTCTTTTAGAAACCCTGCGTCTTGGGCAGAACAGCTCCCCTGGGCAGAATACGCTCACAACTCGCTTCCTTCGTCTGCTACCGGGCTATCTCCGTTTCAGAGTAGCCTGGGTTACCAGCCTCCTCTGTTCTCGTCACAGCTCGCCGAGTCCAGCGTTCCCTCCGCTCAGGCGTTTGTCCAACGTTGTGAGCGCACCTGGAGGAGGGTGAGGTCTGCACTTTGCCGTTACAGGGCGCAGACTGTGAGAGCCGCCAATAAACGTAGGATTAAGAGTCCTAGGTATTGTCGCGGCCAGAGAGTGTGGCTTTCCACTCGTAACCTTCCCCTTACAACAGCTTCTCGTAAGTTGACTCCGCGGTTCATTGGTCCGTTCCGTGTCTCCCAGGTCGTCAATCCTGTCGCTGTGCGACTGCTTCTTCCGCGACATCTTCGTCGCGTCCATCCTGTCTTCCATGTCTCCTGTGTCAAGCCCTTTCTTCGCACCCCCGTTCGTCTTCCCCCCAACCCCCCCGTCCTTGTCGAGGGCGCACCTATTTACAAGGTACGTAGGATCATGGACATGCGTTCTCGGGGACGTGGTCACCAGTACTTAGTGGATTGGGAGGGTTTACGGTCCTGAGGAGAGGAGTTGGGTTCCATCTCGGGACGTGCTGGACCGTTCGCTGATTAATGATTTCCTCCGTTGCCGCCAGGATTCCTCCTTGAGTGCGCCAGGAGGCGCTCGGTGAGTGGGGGGGTACTGTCATGTTTTGTCTTATATTGTCTTGTCATTATGCTTTCCCTTCTGTTCGTTTCCCCCTGCTGGTCTTATTAGGTTCGTTCCCTTTTTCTATCCCTCTCTCTCCCCCTCTCTCTCTCTCCTCTCTCTATCGTTCCGTTCCTGCTCCCAGCTGTTCCTCATTCTCCTAACTCACTCATTTAGTCTTTTCACACCTGTCCCCTATTTTGTCGTCTGATTAGAGTCCCTATTTCTCCCCTTGTTTTCCGCTTCTGTCCTTGTCGGATCCTTATATGATGTTCGCTGTGCTGTGTCATTGTCTCGCCCTGTCGTGTCTTGTCTCCTTCAGATGCTGCGTGTTAGCAGGTGTCTAAGTCTGCTACGGTCGGTGCCTTCCCGAGGCAACCTGCAGTCAATGGTCGAGTCTCCAGTCTGTCCTCGTCACTACGAGTGGATTTTAGTTTTTCATGTTTTGTTTTCTTCTTATATTGTCCAGGAGTATACTTTTGCCAGTTACTGGAATAAAGACTCTGTTTTCGCTAAGTCGCTTTTGGGTCCTCATTCACCTGCATAACAGATATGCATATTCTTGGTATCATTTGAAAGGAAACACTCTGAATTTTGTGTAAATGTGAATTGAATGTAGGAGAATATAACACAACAGATCTGATAGAAGAAAATACAAGGAAATAAACATTTTGTTTTTTATTGTTGCTGACCAAGGATGCTGTGGATGATTTGAATGAAGACCATAAGATGGCAACAATAGCTGAGCAAAGTATTGGACAGATAACTTCAAAAATGAGCAAGCTACATGACATTGAGCATGAAGTCACCCAGGTGTCCCACACAAATGTACCCAAATGTACCCAAGTGGCCGAATTGGTACAGTGATACATTTTGAAGGAAAAAACTATATACAAAATACATAAATGCTATTCTAACACCCCCCCCCTCCGAAAAAAAGAATATATATATAATAATACTACTAATAATAAAACAAACAATTAACATATATACATGATAATACTACTAATAATAAAACAAACAATTAACAAGGGTGACTATTTACATATTTTCTATTTAAAATATTGTGAAGACCCTCAGTCCTCTACACAATATTGTGCTGCTGGTGCCATGGCCCATAGCAGTCTCTTTCTGCTGTAAAGCAAAGGCTTACTGAACAAATGGTGCAGGTGATGGGGCATTTCCTGTGACAAAGGGCACAAGGACGTCTCCCTACTGTGCCCTTTTTGCCCTGAGGCACATTCATGCCTGCAGAGATGAATCTGGGCAGGTGAACACCACTGGTTGGAGCAGAAGGGACAGAGGTAGAGGGGACAGAAGGTGCTACAGTGGACTTGCTGTAGCTAGCAAGCTCCTGGATGAGCAGCTCCCTGAAGGCTAGCTGTGAGATGGGGGGGCTGTCCACAGCTCTTAGCCATATCCTTCTGGAGGATGAAGGCATTCACCACAGCAATGCCAATGAAATGATAGAAACATGTCTTGTACCATTTCATGGTCTTGTGGAGAACATTGTAGTGTCCTATCAGCGCATCTGACAGGTCCACACCTCCCATGCTATTGTTGTAGTCCTTCACAGCAGCTGGAATGGGGACATTTTTTTGTTGTCCATGCCCCGGCACCGTCCTTCACATGCCTGACGACGTATCTATCTATTTCCTCTATAATTTGGGTTAAATCTGTACCTAGACTTTGTTTGAGCTTTTCCTGATTTATTCGCCATATTTTAAATATATAAACTTGTTGAAAATGCTATTGAATATGTAATGCTATGCGGAACACCTGTGGCTTCGTCAAGTAGGATTTGCAATGGCGAATGAACCTCTTTCACGCCAGAGTTTATGACAAAGGCTGGTCTTCAAACGTATAACCATTATATATTGTTGTTTACCTCAGCTCATTGGCTATCTTCCAAGCTAGATTTCAAGATGATCAGTGATCATTGGGCCAAAATACAGTCAATCAACGATAGACCGGTCCTACCATTGGTGAGCAATGATGTCATTGATTGGTGTCTTCAAATCGGTTTGTTTTGGTCAACACGTCCCGGGAAAAGAACCATCAAGTATGGTTGTGTTAGTAACAACCAGAGGATTGCAATGACACCAACCATGACTGGATAAACGTTTGTTGAGTGTGTTTAATTACCACAAATGCATCGTCCAAAGTTGAACGAGACAGAAATCATGACGCAAGCGGTTTACACCTACCCTAGAGAGGTTAAGTAGCCCTGTTTTGAGATGTGAGGTATCACAATCTCTTTCAATAATGTCAGGAATGGAGGAGGTCTTTATTCCAGTGAGATTGCTAAGGCGAGCACCACCATGTTTAATTTTGCCCAACTTAGGTCGAGGCACAGACATGGTCTCAATTGGGATAGCTGAGCTGACTACACTGACTGTGCAAGTAGCAGACTCCACTAAGCTGGCAGGCTGGCTAACAGCCTGCTGCCTGGCCTGCACCCTATCTCATTGTGGAGCTAGGGGAGTTAGAGCCCTGTCTATGTTCGTAGATACGATGAGAGCACCCCTCCAACTAGGATGGAGTCCTTCACTCCTCAACAGGCCAGGCTTGGTCCTCTTTGTGGGTGAGTCTCAGAAAGACGGCCAATTATCTACAAATTCTATCTTTTGGGAGGGGCAGAAAACAGTTTTCAACCAGCGATTGAGTTGTGAGACTGCTGCAGAGCTCATCACTCCCCCTAACTAGGAGGGGGCCAGAGATAATTACTCGATGCCGACACATCTTTCTAGCTGATTTACATGCTGAAGCTGTGTTGCACTTGATGACCTCTGACTGTTTCATCCTAACATGGATGGTGCCGACGTGGATAACAATATCCCTATACTCTCTACACTCGCCAGTTTTAGCTTTAGCCAGCACCATCTTCAGATTGGCCTTAACGTCAGTATCCCTGCCCCCTGGTAAACAGTCTATGATCGCTGGATGATTCGTTTTAAGTCTAATACTGCGTGTAACGGAGTCGCCAATGACCAGGATTTTCAATTTGTCAGATCTAATGGTGGGAGGCTTCGGCGTCTCAGACCCCGTAATGGGAGGAGTAGAGACCAGAGAACACCGGTTGAGCATTCCTACAGCATTTCCCTCCAGAAGCCATGAGAATGTTATCCGGCTGCAGGGACTGTGCGAGTGGATTTATACTACTATCTGTACTTACTGGTGGCACAGATGCTGTTTCATCCTTTCCTACACTGGAATTACCCTTTGCCTAACGATTGCATCTGAAGCTGGGCTTGCAGTACAGCTGTCCTCGCCGTAAGGCGATCGTTCTCCTGTATATTATGAGTACAGCGTCTGCAATTAGAAGGCTATAAACGGTAATTAAAAAGTTAAAACCATAAAGTTATCAGGTAGCAAAGTAAGGTTAGCAACAAAAACGCACAGCAGCATGTAAACAGTCTTCTACACCGAAACCATTCAACTCATGGAACTATCATCCCCTAAACAGCCACTCATCCTCGGACACCTCTGGCTTTGTCGTCACAATGCTGCCATCTCGTGGCAACAAGGTGAACTACTGTCCTGGTCTTCTACCTGCTTCTCCAGTTGTCTCAGCCTACCGTGCAGAGCCACCACCATTGAGGACTCTGCCTTGGCAGTGCCACCCACCATACCATCTGAATGCGCCCAGTACAGCAACGTCTTCAGCAAAGTCAAGGCCTCCACTCTGCCACTACATCGCCCAGGAGACTATGCTATTTACTTACTCCCTGGAGTGTCCCCACTGAAGGGCCGTGTTTACCCCCTATCTATCCCGGAATATGAGGCAATGGAGAACTACATTGATGAATCACTCAAATGTTTTCAGTCGTCCTTCTTCTTCTCCGGCTTTGTCCAGCTTCTTCTTCGTTGGAAAAAAGGATGGTGGTCTCCGTCCATGTATTGATTATCGTTCCCTGAATGACGTCATGGTCAAGAACCGTTTCCTTCTTCCTCTGATCCCAGTGACCCTTGTACAAGTGGGCCGCGCCAACATCTATACTAAACTCGACCTGCGAAGTGCATATAACCATGTCCGTATACGTGAAGGCGATGAATGGAAGACGGCCTTTATCACCGCTCGAGGTACAAATACCTGTTCATTCCCTACGGCCTTACTAACGTCCCCGCTGTCTTCCAATCCTTTATGAACGAGGTTTTCCAGGATATGATCAACCACTTTCTCATCGTCTACATTGATGACATCCTGATTTACTCCTACTCCCTGAAGGAACACATACAGAAGGTGCAAAAGGTTCTTCAACGGCTCCTTGACCATAACCTTTATGTCAAGACTGAAAAGAGTGCCTTCCATATAACCTCTGTAAGCTTCGTACTGACACCTGGAGGGGTCAGCATGGATGAGAACAAAGTCACCACGGTCATTAACTGGCCCAAACCAACCACAGTTAACCTGTTTGGGCTAAGGCATCTTGCTAGCGGGACAAATTCGGTGAAACTGGAGGGCTCGCAATTCAAATATTATATTGAACATTTAGGTACATACAAGTGTCTTATATCGATTGAAAGCTTAAATTCTTGTTAATCTAACTGCACTGCATGATTTACAGTAGCCATTACAGCAAAAGCATGCGATTGTTTGTGGACGGTGCCCCACATCAAAATATTTTTCCACCGACACAGGTTTCATAAATTCACAAACAGCAACTAAATATTCACTTACTTTTTGAAAATCTTCCTCTGATTTGTCATCCAAAGGGTCCCAGCTATAACATGTAGTCTCATTTTGTTAGATAAAATCAAGCCCACTGCGCTCTCTTCTTCACACGCTTTCATTTTCATGTTACTTACATCCCTGGAAAGAAAAACATAAAAGCTGATACTCTCTCCCACCAGTTTTAACTTCCTACCAGTAACTCAGACCCTACGCACATTCTTCCTTCCTCTTGCATTATGGGACCAGTACAGTGGGAGGTTCACTCTGACATATAAGAAGCCCTAACCTCAGACCCGGCTCCCCCTGAGACACCAGCTGGGAGGAGTTACATACCAGCAGCTGTTAGACCCCAACTAAATGCAATGGTGTCACACGTCCTTGGGGTCAGGACATCCGGGCATTACACGAACCACCGAACTTCTAGCACGGATGTTCTGGTGGTCCTCTCTGGCATCCGCTTGATGAAAACTATGTCTGTTAGCTGGAAAAGGGTCTGCTCAGACCAAAACACACTGCCACCCAAGGTTGCATTGCAAATGAGATCATAAACTGGGTCAAGACGCCAGCAGAGTAAGTAGACTTTATGTAGTAAAATAAAGGATCAATAAAAGACCTACAACACCTACGGTAGGCCTACTGTATATCTTATCATTTAAAAAAAATATACATGTAGGTCTCCTGATTTAACTTATTATGTCTTGGGGGCAGTATTTTGACGTCTGGATGAGAAGCGTGCCCAAAGTAAACTGCCTATTACTCAGGCCCAAAAGCTAGGATATGCATATTATTGGTAGATTTCCAAAACGTTTCCAAAACTGTTAAAATAATGTCTGTGATTATAACAGAACTGATATGGCAGGTGAAAACCTGAGGAAAATCCATCCAGGAAGTGGGATTTTTTTGATGTGGGTAATTTCAATTGAATGCCAATAGAGTATCTAATTGGTTAGGATCCAGATTGCAGTTCCTATGGCTTCCACTCGATGTTAACCGTCTTTAGATATTGATTCAGACTTGTTTTCTGAAAAATGAAGAAGAATGAGACCTTCCTGTCAGTGGACTGTGGAATCATGCCGTGCTGGTTTGCGAGCGTGATCGAGTGCGCGGCCTTCGTTGTTTTTCCTTTCTATTGAAAACACTATTGTCTGATTGAAATATTATCGATAATTTAGACAATTGACAACCTGAGGATTAATTATAAACATTGTTTGACATGTTTTGACGAACTTTACCGATACTATTAGGTTGAATTTGTCTGCATGTTTTGACCACCTTTGAGCCAGTGGATTACTGAACAAAACGTGCCAACAAAACAGAGTTTTTGGGATATAAAGAGGGACTTTATCAAACAAAATAAACATTTATTGTTTAGCTGGGACTCGTGTGACTGCAACCATATGAAGATCTTCAAAGGTAAGTGATTAATTATATCGCTATTTCTGACTTTTGTAATTCCTTTACTTGGTTGTAAAATGTTTGTATGCTTTTGTAAGCGAGGCGCAGTCCTCAGATAATCGCATGGTATGCTTTTGCCGTAAAGCCTTTTCTTAAATCTGACAAAGTGTTGGATTAACAAGCAGATGTATAACACTTGTATTTTTTATGAATGTTTATTATGACTATATCTGTATTTTGATGTCGCTAGCGGAATGCTTGCGCAAGAAAGGTTATGCCAGATCAAACTTGTTTGGCATCAACTGAAAACATGAATATGTAATGATACAATTCTCCCCCTTACCCTCCTTCTTGGCAAGAGTCTATTGTCCTGCTAATAGCCCATAATGGGTGGATGGATGGCTTCTTTTGTATTCCAATGTATTGAATAATTGTATTAATTACAGTCATTACCATTACCATTCTCGGACTGGAAACATTGTTTGCAGAGTTTACAATTTAATTTTTAAGTCCTTGTTTAAAAAAGTATGATATTTTGGAGATGATTTCATTTTCAAATAACTGAAAGTGAGAAAAAGGGGAAAGGCCATTCTTGAACATGGGGTAAGACGATAGGCCCTTTTCATTTTGTCTGGCTTGCCATTCCAAATCAAATTGAATATTTTTTGCTCATATAATTTAAACAGGTCGCTCTCCACCAGACTCTCCGCCAATGCCGCCTGGCAATCAACCAAAATCACAGCATCTACCGTGGGGTATTCCATTTCCAGCGAGACGATTCAAGCCATCACCTCACTGATGGTTGAAGATGATGAGCGATCGACAAAGGCAATCTGGAATCTGCGTGCTGCGCTGAAAGGTTAATTATTTTTATCCAAAGCCATGAATGAGTGAGTCACTCAGCTTTATGTAGGTGCCAAGGCTATATGACCGCGCCATCAACTTGATTATTTAGCAGACACTTGCTTAAAATCAGTCCACACATTTGTCTTAAGAATATCATGGAGTATAATTGAACGTTTCCATTTACAGAAGCACACAAACAACAACTAATGTACCACAATCCCGAGTGCCTGCATTATTGTTTGCCACATGGCCCATGCTATTTAAATAATTAATCATCCTATTTTTCACGTTGTGTTAATGATGGCGGATTGATTGATTTCAAGTTTTTTTGTATATTTTTTTTCAAGATGAATAATGAGAACAGAAACGTCCAGCCCATCGGGCATCCCACGATACCCCCCACATGCCTTGCCTTGAAACATGCAGACAGACAGATCAAAAGTAAGTTTACATTGCAATACTGCTCACATGCAACTTTCTAGCTCCGCCCACATCATAGCATTCTCAGAAAGCATCGATTATTGAGTTGTTGCTAGCTTCACACTCAAGACATGACTCTGCCGCTGTGCTGCAGAACTTGTGAACCGTGTATCCTCCACAATAAATATACATGAATCTGTACTGGATTAGTCATGCATTTTCGTCAACTGTAATTTTGCCGGCCATGCTCCAACATTCCCTTCATCTTGTGCCAACATCAGTTCCCTTTATGTCTTGGTTCCAATAGCTTATATTTTTCTCTAAGAGATTCTCAGTTGGATATGCTCTCTGCAAGGTTTTGCACATCCCACCCATCATATGAATATCCCTCTCTGACTCAAATACGATTCCCTCAAGGTTGCTCTGATGTCCAAAAGACTTCAAATCAAAATGTTGTGATATAAACTTTCCAAGCTGCATGTACTCGAAAATATCTATATTGGTCAGTCCAAAATTGCTTCTTAATTCTGTCATGGAAACAAATATATCTTACCAAGTCATTCACGGCTTCCATGCCCCTAGTTTTCAATGTAGACCAATTCATCAGTGAACTCTGAAAAGCTATCCAAGGACTGCTCCACGGGGCTGTGTTTTTAGGGAGTGATATTGGTTCTTGTAGAATATGTTCCCAACCATGAAGCTGTTAACTTGTTGAGGATAGGGGGCAGTAATTTTCACTTTGGATGAATTGCGTGCCCATAGTGAACTGCATCTTACTCTGTCCTAGATTGCTAATATATGCATTTTATTATTACTATTGTATAGAAAGCACTCTGAAGTTTCTAAAACTGTTTGAATTATGTCTGTGAGTATAACAGAACTCATAGGGCAGGCAATCTTCCAAACAGGAAGTGAAATTCTGAATGTGGGGCAACTTTGGCGTCATCGCCCCCTCCTTTCCCAACAATATATGGATCTGGTAGCACTTCCCATGCCTTCCACTAGATGTCCTCATTCAGTAGAAAGTGGAATGGAGCATTTGCTGTGAACTTTGACCGAATGGGAGGGGAAATAGTCAGTGTCCCGACAGAATGCCATTTTCCTGTGGCGCATATCTCTGTGGGTGCCACCGTCGTTCCATTTGGCTGCAGCTGAAAACGTATGATCCGGTTGGAACATTATTGGATATATATGATAATAACATCCTGAAGATTGATTCTCTACTTAGTTTGACCAGTTTATTCGACCTGGAATATATGTTTTTGAAGTTTTCGTGTGAGTTGTCCTGGACCAGCAGTCAGTTTTTGGGCACGTGAGCTGAAAGTGATAGCAAATGCAACTAATTGGACACTAGTATTAAAGGTAAGGGAATATTTATGTTGTAATTTCGTATTTCTGTTGACTCCAACATGGCGGAGAAATACTTTTACGTCTGAGCCCTGTCTCAGATTATTGCAATGTTAGGCTTTTTCCGTAACATATAAAAAAAAAATCTGACACAGCGGTTGCATTGAGAACCAGTGTATCTTTAATTATATGTAGAACATGTATCTTTAGTTAAAGTTTATGATGAGTATTTCTGTTATCTCCGGATATTTTGGAGGCAGTTCTGAACATGGCATCAATGTAAACCGAGATTTGTGGATATAAATATGCATATTATCGAACAAAACATAAATGTATTGTGTAACATGTCATATGAGTGTCATCTGATGAAGATTTTCAAAAGGTTAGTGATTCATTTTTATCTCTAATCCTGCTTTTGTGACTCTATCTTTGGCTGGAAAAAATGGCTGCGTTTTCCCTTTGATTTGGTGGTGGTCTAACATAAATATATGTTGTGTTTTCGCTGTAAAACATTTAAACAATCGGACATGATGGGTAGATGAACAACATGTTTGTCTTTCATTTGAGGTATTGGGCTTGTTATTGTGTGATAGTTAAATATTTCTAAAGAATATTTTTGAATTCCCTGCGCCACCTTTTCAGCTGAATGGGGGGGGGGTGGAGTTCCTGAGTGGAGTTCCTTGCCATTTAATTGTTCCCAGCTCTATCCTTTGAAAATAGACATGCGAAACGTTTCTGGGGATAAGTATGCACATCTTCAATATGTTCCCATTGTTTTTCCTAAGTTGCAAGTAAAAGACACAATTCCAAGTCTGGAAGGCCAAAACTACCCTCGGACCCAGGAAGAAGCAAAACTTTCCCTTCTATTCAACAAATGTCATTTAGGCAAATAAAGTCTGTCATGATCGAGAATTTTTTAAAATTCTATTTGTCACATGCGCTGAATATAACAGGTGTAGTAGACCTTACTACACTAAAATAACACATCCTAGATCTGAATTAATGAAATATTCTTATTAAATACTTTTTTCTTTACATAGTTGAATGTGCTGACAACAAAATCACATAAATTTGATTTCCATTGATAATTTTTATGAACCCATGGAGGTCTGGATTTGGAGTCACACTCAAAATTAAAGTGGAAAACCACACTACAGGCTGATCCAACTTTGATGTAATTGTTATGCAGGTGAATGAGGACCCAAAAGCGACTTGGCGAAAACAGAGTCTTTATTCCAGTAAAGGAAATATGCAATACTCCTAGACAAATCGGAGCGGTAAACAAAGCATAAAAAACTAATTCCACTCGTGGTGACGAGGACAGACTGGAGACTCGACCATAAACCGTAGGTTGCCTCGGGAAGGCACCGACCGTAGCAGACTCAGACACCTGCTCACACGCAGCATCTGAGGGAAACACGACACGACAGGGCGAGACAAAGACACAGCACGGTGAACAATATACAAGGATCCGACAGGACAGAAACGGAAGACAAGGGGAGAAATAGGGACTCTAATCAGAGGGCAAGATACGGAACAGGTGTGAAAAGATTAGATGATTGATTAGGGGAATAGGAACAGCTGGGAGCAGGAACGGAACGATGGAGAGAAGAGAGAGAGGGAGGGAGAGAGAAAAAAAAGGGAACGAACCTAAAAAGACCAGCAGGGGGAAAACGAACAGAAGGGAAAGCAAAAATGACAAGACAATATAAGACAAAACATGACAGTAATGTCCTTAAAACAAGTCAAAATGAGGCTCAGTCATGTGTGTGGCCTCCACGTGCATGTATATGACCTCCCTACAACGCCTGGGCATGCTCCTGATGAGGTGGCAGATGGTCTCCTGAGGGATCTCCTCCCAGACCTGGACTAAAGCATCCGCCAACTCCTGGACAGTCTGTGGTGCAACGCGGCATTGGTGGATGGAGCGAGACATGATGCCCCAGATGTGCTCAATTGGATTCAGGTCTGGGGAACGGGCGGGCCAGTCCATAGCATCAATACCTTCCTCTTGCAGGAACTGCTGACACACTCCAGCCACATGAGGTCTAGCATTGTCTTACATTAGGAGGAACCCAGGGCCAACCGCACCAGCATATGGTCTCACAAGGAGTCCGAGGATCTCATCTCGGTACCTAATGGCAGTCAGGCTACCTCTGGCGAGCACATGGAGGGCTGTGCGGCCCCCCAAAGAAATGCCACCCCACACCATGACTGACCCACCGGCCAACCCGTCATGCTGGAGTATGTTGCAGGCAGCACAACGTACTCCACGGCATCTCCAGACTGTCACGTCTGTCACATGTGCTGAGTGTGAACCTGCTTTCATCTGTGAAGAGCACAGGGCGCCAGTGGCGAATTTTCCAATCTTGGTGTTCTCTGGCAAATGCCAAAAGTCCTGCATGGTGTTGGGCTGTAAGCACAACCCCCCCACCTGTGGACGTCGGGCCCTCATACCACCCTCATGAAGTCTGTTTCTGACAGTTTGAGCAGACACATGCACATTTGTGGCCTGCTGGAGGTCATTTTGCAGGGCTCTGGCAGTGCTCCTCCTGCTCCTCCTTGTACAAAGGCGGAGGTAGCGGTCCTGCTGCTTGGTTGTTGCCCTCCTACGGCCTCCTCCACGTCTCCTGGTGTACTGGCCTGTCTCCTGGTAGCGCCTCCATGCTCTGGACACTACACACACTACACAGCAAACCTTCTTGCCACAGTTTGCATTGATGTGGGTTGTAGACTCCGTCTCATGCTACCACTAGAGTGAAAGCACCGCCAGCATTCAAAAGTGACCAAAACATCAGCCAGGAAACATAGGAACTGAGAAGTGGTCTGTGGTTATCACCTGCAGAACCACTCCTTTATTGGGGGTGTCTTGCTAATTGCCTATAATTTCCACCTGTTGTCTATTCCATTTGCACAACAGCATGTGAAATGTATTGTCAATCAGTGTTGCTTCCTAAGTGGACAGTTTGATTTCACAGAAGTCAATATATATATATATATATATATAGTACCAGTCAAAAGTTTGGAAACACCTACTTATTCAAGGGATTTTCTTTATTTGGACTATTCTCAACATTGTAGAATAATAGTGCAGACATCAAAACTATGAAATAGCAAAAACTCAGCAAAAAAAGAAGCGTCTTCTAACTGTCAACTGTGTTTATTTTCAGCAAACTTAACATGTGGAAATATTTGTATGAACATAACAAGATTCAACAACTGGGACATAACCTGAACAAGTTCCACAGACAGCGGCAGCGTAGCCTAGTGGTTAGAGCGTTGGACTAGTAACCGGAAGATTGCGAGTTCAAACCCCCGAGCTGGCAAGGTACAAAATCTGTCGTTCTGCCCCTGAACAGGCAGTTAACCCACTGTTCCCAGGCTGTCATTGAAAATAAGAATATGTTCTTAATTGACTTGCCTGCTTAAATAAAGGTAAAAAAAATATATAAAAAAACATGTGACGAACAGGTATTGAATAATGTGTCCCTGAACAAAGGAGGGGGTTGGTGCTCAAAATCAAAAGTAACAGTCAGCATATGGTGTGGCCACCAGTTGCATTAAGCACTGCAATGCATCTTCTCCTCGTGGATAGCACCGGATTTGCCCAACTCTTCCACCATGGCACCTGCAAGTTCGCGGACATTTCTGGAGGGAATGGCCCAAGCCCTCACCCTCCGATCCAACAATTCCCAGACGTGCTCAATGGGATTGAGATCCGGATTTTTTGCTGAACATGGCAGAACACTGACATTCCAGTCTTGGAGGATATCGCGCAAAGAACAAGCAGTATGGCTGGTGACATTGTCAAGCTAGAGGGGCATGTCAGGATGAGCCTGCAGGAAGGGTACCACATGAGTGAGGAGGATGTCTTCCCTGTAATGCACAGTGTTGAGATTGCCTACAATCTCAGTCCGATGATGCTGTGACACACCGCCCCAGACCATGACGGACCTTCCAGCTCCAAATCGATCCCGCTCCAGAGTACAGGCCTCGGTGTAACGATGATTCCTTTGACAATAAATGCGAATCCGACCACCACCCCTGGTAGGACAAAATCACGACTCGTCAGTGAAGAGCACTTTTTTGCTAGTCCTGTCTGGTCCAGCGACGGTGGGTTGGTGCCCATAGGCGACGCTGTTGCCGGTGATGTCTGGTTGAGGACCTGCCTTACAGCAAGCCTACAACCCCTCAATCCAGCCTGACGGAGCACTGATGGAGGGATTGATGGAGGGAGTGTTCCTGGTGTAACTCGGGCAGTTGTTGTTGCCATCCTGTACCTGTCCCGCAGGTGTGATGTACGGATGTACCGATCCTGTGAAGGTGTTGTTACATGTGGTCTGCCACTACGAGGATGATCAGCTGTTGTCCTGTCTCCCTGTAGTGCTGTCTTAGGCGTCTCACAGTGCAGACATTGCAATATATTACCCTGGCCACATCTACAGTCCTCATGCCTCCTTGCAGCATGCCTAAGGCACGTTCACGCAGATGAGCAGGGACACTGGGAATCTTTCCTTTGGTGTTTTTCATAGTCAGTAGAAAGGCCTCTTTAGTGTCCTAAGTTTTCACAACTGTGACCTTAATTGCCTACCGTCTGTCTTAACGACCGTTCCACAGGTGCATGTTCATTAATTGTTTATGGTTCATTGAACAAGCATGGGAAACAGTGTTTAAATCTTTTACAATGAAGATATATGAAGATATTTAGATTTTTATGAATTATCTTTGAAAGACAGGGTCCTGAAAAAGGGACGTTTCTTTTTTTTTGCTGAGTTTTGAATCATGTAGTAACCAGAAAAGTGTTATACAAAGATTCTTCAAAGTAGCCACCATTTGCCTTGATGACACCTTGGCATTTTCTCAACTAGCTTCACATGGAATGCTTTTCCAACAGTCTTGAAGGAGTTCCCACATATGCTGAGCAATTGTTGGCTGCTTTTCCTTCACTCTGCGGTCCAACTCATCTCAAACCATCTCAATTGGTTTGAGGTCAGGTGATTGTGGAGGCCAGGACATCTGATGCAGCACTCCATCACACTCCTTCTTGGTCAAATAGCCCTTACACAGCCTGGAGGTGTTGAGTCATTGTCCTGTTGAAAAACAAATGATAGTCCTACTAAGTCCAAACCAGATGGAATGCTGTGGTCGCCATGCTGGTTAAGTGTGCCTTGAATTCTAAATAAATCACAGACAGTTTCACCAGCACAGCACCCCCACACCATCACACCTCCTCGTAAATGCGTCACGATGGGAACCACACATGCAGAGATCATCCGCTCAGTTACTGTGCATCTCATAAAGACACAGTGGTCGGACTCATCAGACCAAAGGACAGATTTCCACCAGTCTAATGTCCATTGCTTGGGTTTCTTGGTACAAGCAAGTCTCTTCTTCTTATTGGTGTCCTTAGCAGTGTTGTTTTGCAGAAATTCAACCATGAAGGCCTGATTCATGTAGTCTCCTCTGAACAGTTGATGTTGCGATGTGTCTGTTATTTGAACTCTGTGAAGCCTTTATTTGGACTGCAATTTCTGAGTTTGGTAACTCTAACTTATCCTCTGCAGCAGAGGTAACTCTGGGTCTTCCTTTCCTGTGGCAGTCCTCATGAGAGCCAGTTTCAAAATAGTGCTTGATGTTTTCCATAAATTTTTGTACATATACGTTGCTAAAATATGTCAATATATAATTTTTCCGTATGGGATTGATTGTTGTTGATGCAGTTTTGACGACACAGAGGTGAAGAAACTAGCAGACGTGAAGTATTTATGAGCCACATGCCTCAGGCGAGAACGGAGTTTTCCCTCGTCTGCCGACCTGTTGGAAATTCTCTTTCCAATCAGCCGTGCGGACTCCCTTATTGTTTGAGAACATGACACAAGGACCATCATTTTCCACCCCAGAACGTGTGGCTCCCTGGTAGCGGAGCTGTAGAGGCACAGAGATGAGGAAAAACAGGATACAGGGGCAGAGAGGCCCTGTTCATACCAGACTCATGTGAACGGCTCTCTGCAGACACTGGGCTAGACCTGGGCTGGGGCTCCCCTCTCAGACCTGACTCATGGTGTCTAATGTTGGAGAACTAGACAGTTGAGATGTTCCCATGTCATATTTTCTATTGTGCTTGGCACAGGGGACCAGGAGTCACTTTCTCGTTGAAGGCGTGGGTTGTCGAGACGTTGCCACAAACTGTGTGCCAATGTAAATTGTAAATAGGAATTTGTTCTTAACTGACTTGCCTGGTTAAATAAAGGTTAAGTAAAATAACAATTTAAATCAATAAAAATGCAACATGCTGCTGTTGCCCCCCATTATCTGCTGACATCAGTTTAGTTTCAGGTGCTTCAATAGTGAACTAGATTTGATATGTCTGAATTACTTCGATTGACAACCAGATTCTAAATTAATTAATTATTTATAATTATAATTTAATATGATTCAATATGCAAAACCATTTTGCTTTGTTTAACTGTGCCAACACCGTTTCCCACTTGGCAATACTATTCTGATTTTAGCTGATAACAGGCTTATTGCCTATCCCAGAAATGTCTAAACAAGTGCTGTTAAATGCATTGAAAGGCTGTTTAATTTGCAAAAACCAACATGTCTTTATTGCAAATGAAAGGTCAAGAAACACCACACCTCTCTGTAGCCTCGTGAGCCGTGGGGAAAAGTTGAATTGCCAAAATAACTTGTTTGTGTAACATGGTACACTGTCTACGGCAGCTGTATTTAGCCTGTGAAGGTGACATTAGTCACAGGGACATGAAAGCTATTTAAATCCCTCATGCCAACACCACAATATTTTTTTACGTGGTCGTTCGAGGGGTGACATTCTGTAGAGAGGCAGATGCCCTGGCATATCTGAGTTATGGCGAGGAATCCTGAACATTGACACAATCACGGAACAGTGTATAAGAACAAATGGACTGATGACGTTCGTTTTTAACCCTGCGTTACTCCACTTTACCTCACCGCCCAATGTTATACTCCACATAGCCCTCGGACTACAAGGTCAGTCCCTATTATAAACTCTGAAAAAAACGCACCCGACTAACACTGTTGCTAAACATCATGTGAAAATATAATTGCTGCGGGTGGTCTGCGTTCCAGATTCTCTCAGTGACAGAAGAGGCACTTGGCACATCTCAGAGATGAGCCAGCCCCACGCCAAACACACTCGATAAACTATTGACGAATAGCAATACATTGTGTTTATTGAACGAATGTATCAGAATGTATTGTTTCTTGTCAACCAGAAAATGTGGACACTCGTTAAAACCTTAAAAATTCCCCAGGCATTTATTTGAACAACAAAGACAGGTGGAAGAGGAGAAGTAGGAGAGGCAGGGGATCGCTCCCAAATAAGAATGGTTTGAGGGAAGTATGCCAATTAAATTAATTTAGGGAATTTTAGATGAGGGACGGACAACACCTTTCATGTTACAGATGCTTCACCTATGCGATCACTGTGCCAACCCTAATGAGGTGGCACAGCCCTGGGCTTTGTCATTCACACTAAGAGGCAGACCTGGGTTCAAATAGCATCTGAAATCTTTCAAACACTTTAACTGAGTTTCATTTAGCTTGCCTGATGGGTGGTGCATGGAAGCAATAGAATTGACCCAAAAGGCCAAACCCTTCCCATCTGACACTCCAGGCAGGCTCAATCAAATGCTCAAAGTTTTTGTAAGAAAACAAAAACAGTTTGAGTCCAGGTCTACTGAGAGGATGGGATGTGGTGTGGCCAGCCCTTTGGAATGTGGCTCAGCCTTGGCAAGATCACCTCAAACCGAAAAAGGGGAGCCGGCCAATGAATTTGGATCACTGCAGGGGATACACTCGCTATGCTTCGATGGTTCTTGCTTTGGAAAACTATTTTAAAGTCTGAGAAAGTCATTTTCCTGACCCCATGACCCACCTTCACATGGCACAGAGAAGGTGGCAGAGGAAATGGTGCCGGGTAAACATACACTCCCCTTAATTTGTATTTGGACAGTGAAGCTAATATTTTTCATGTGGCTCTATACTCCAGTATTTTGAATTTGAGATCAAATGTTTCATATGATGCGACAGTACAAAACATCACTTTTTATTTGAGGGTATTTCCATACAAATCTGTTTTACCGTTTAGAAATGAAAGCACGTTATGTATCTAGTCCCCCCATTTGAAGAGGTAATAAGTATATGGATCATTTAACTTAGTGTATTAAAATAGTCAAAAGTTGTAATATTTGGTCCCATATTCATTGCACTCAATGACTACATCTAGCTTGTGACTACAAACTTGTTGGATGCATTTGCAGTTTGTTTTGGTTGTTTTTCAGATTATATTTTACATTTTGTCCAATAGGAACTGAATAGTGAATTATGTATTGTGTTATTTTGGAGTCACATTTATTGTAAGTAAGAATAGAATAAAATATGTTTCTGAACATCGCATTAATATGGATCTTACCATGATTATGGATAATCATGAATGAATCGTGAATAATGATAAGAAACCTTGCTCCCCTGGTTGTAGCCTCTGAATGGCATCTCACTCATCATTATTCATGATTCATTTAGGATTTTTGTTATTTATGGCATTTGACAAGAATAATTTTAAAGTGTTTAAAAACATCTTATCTACTCAATTAGTAAAAACATTTTTTTTACAACAGTCATTATTCAGTTCATATTGGGCAAAACATAACATAAAACACAACCAAAACGAACTGCATGTAGTCATTGATGTGCTAGGAATATGGGACCAAATACTAAACTTTTGACTACTTTAATAGACTAAGTGAAGGTGTCCAAGTGAAATGTTCCAATACTTATTACTTCTTCAAATGGGGGGACTAGATACATAAAGTGCTTTCATTTCTAAACGGTAAAAGAAAAACAGTGCATTCTGAAAGTATTCAGACCCCTTCACTTTTTAAACATTTTGTTACATTACATCCTTATACTAAAATGGATTAAATTGTATTTTTTACCTATGTAAATGTGAAATGTCTGTTTTTATTTTTAATACATTTCCAAGCATTACTAAAAAAAAACTGTTCGCTTTGTCATTATGGGGTATTGTGTGTAGATTCATGAGGGATATTTTCTATTTCATCCATTTTAGAATAAAATGCACTGTATGTATGAAAATACCTCCAAATAAAAGGTGAGGTTATGTACTGTTGCCTTATATGAAACATTTCATCTCAAAACCAAAATGCTGGATTATAGAGACAAATGTATTGTAGTTTCACTGTCCAAGTTCATTTCCTACAGAAAGTATTCACACCCCTTTACTTTTTCCACATGTTGTTGTGTTACAGACTGAATTTAACATCGATTACATTTGGATTGTTGGTCACTGACCTATACACAATACCCCATAATGTCAAAGTGGAATGATGTTTATCACATTTCTTTTACACATTTATTAAAGATGAAAAGCTGAAATGTCTTGAGTCAAAAAGTATTCAACCCCAAGCTTAAATAAGTGCAGGAGTAAAAATGTGCTTAACAAATCACATAATAAGTTTCATGGACTCACTCTGTGTGCAATAAATAGTGCTCAACGTGAGTTTTTAATCACTACCTCATCTGTGTACCCCAAACATAACACTTTGTATTAAGGACAAAAGTGAATTGCTTTGAGCTATTACTTTAGTGCCTTGTTGCAAACAGGATACAATTATCTGTAAGGTCCCTCAGTCGAGCAGTTAATTTTAAACACAGATTCAATCATAAAGAAGAGGGAGGTTTTCCAATGCCTCACATAAGGGCAGCTATTGGTAGATGGGTAAAACAAATCTGACAGTAAATATCCATTTGAGCATGGTGAAGTTATTAATTACACTTTGGATGGTGTATTAATACACCAAGTCACAACAGGTAAGATGTTCATTCTGCAAGGGCATCTGACTGAACTGCACATGACAGAAGTAAATTGAGCAAAGCCTCCAAACCCACTTGTGTGTAATTGGTTTTGTATTTCTGCATAGGATTCAATGGTTACCTCCCACAGGCAGGAGAGGTAGGATTTTCACTGCTGTGCAGGAAACTGCCACATTGTCCCATGCAATTAGAAACGTTGGCTGATTTCGCCTCACTGCAACCCTTTCCTCACCTGGCACAACCCTTCCATAGAGGTCATCCAGGAATGAAATGAGACGCTCTGTGTTGTATGGCCCAATTATTGGTTTGTGTAACAGCAATCTATTCGAGGATATTGCTGCACACATTGTGATGTTGGCACCCCTCAGGCCCGTGACATCCACTGTTGCTCTTTTCCCAACCACATTCCTTCCTTGACGCCGTGTTTTGGCCAGGTTGAAACCAGCCTCATCCACAAAAACGAATATGTGGGGTGTTTGCCTTGCTTCAATCTCCATGACTCTCTAAAATAAATCCACAAGGCAACATAAGAGTTAGGCTATTACGGTAGTTTACATTGTACCTAAAAACATGCCATTGTGTGCCTCTGCCCTGTTTGGTTTTGTTCAGAACCAGTTCTGTATTTTATAGTCATATTACCTGGACATATTGGTTCCTGAGTTGCTTGACTCGTTCAATGTTCCTCTCAGAGGCGACAGTGTATAACTGCTTCATCCTGACTTGATGTTGTTTCAGGACTCTAGAAATGGTTGTTATGCTTACATTGTGAATATTTCCAAATGTAATGTTGTCTGCTAACAATCTCTGAGTTTTATACCATTGTTTCTGATGACCATATCAATGATTGCAGTTTCCTGCACAGCAGTGAAAATCCTACCTCTCCCGCCTGTGGGAGGTAACCATTGAATCCTAAGCAGAAATACAAAAACAATTACACACAAGTGGGTTTGGAGGCTTTAGGATAATTGTGTGAAGAGTTTTGAAAAAGTGACCGAAGTATTGAGAAATGGGTACTAGCGATTTTTAAAAAAGTAAAACAGTTGTAATGGCTGTGATAGGAGAAAACTGAGGATGGCTCAACAACATTGTAATTACTCCACAATACTAACCTAAATGAAAGAGTGAAAAGAATGAAGCTTGTACAGATTAAAAAAATATTCCAAAACATGCATCCTTTTCGCAAAAAAATGTGGCAAAGCAATTAACCTTTTGTCCTGAATACAAAGTATTATGTTGGGGGAAAATCCAATACAACACATTACTGAGTACCACTCTCTATATTTTCAAGCATAGTGGTGGCTGCATCATGCGTATAATCATGGACTGTTGAGCTTTTCAGGATAAAAAAATTAATGGAATGGATCGAAGCACAGACAAAATCTTAGAGGAAAACCTGGTTCAGTCTGCTTTCCACCAGACACCCGGGAGATGAATTCACCTTTCAGCAGGATAATAACCTAAAACACTTGGCCAAATTTACGCTGGAGTTGCTTACCAAGAAGCTAGTGAATGTTCCTGAATGACCGGGTTACAGTTTGTCTAGCAATGATCATCAACCAGCTTTAAAAGAAATGTTGCGCAATCCAGATGTGCAAAGCTCTTAGTGATTTACCCAGAAAGACTCACAGCTGTAATTGCTGCCAAATGAGCTTCTACAAAATGGGTGTGAATCACAGGAGGTTGGTGGCACCTTAATTGGGGAGGACGGGCTCATGGTAATGCCTGGAGCGGAATTGGTGGAATGGTATCAAACACATCAAACACATGGTTTGATGCCATTCCATTCGCTTTGTTTCAGCCATTATTATGAGCCGTCCTCCCCTCAGCAACATCTGTAGGTGTGAATACTTACGTAAATGAGATATTTCTGTAGAATAAACAAGAATTAAAGTTAATGTTGGCAAAACAACATAAAAAGATTTCCATCATATTTTTCCTGGAATATAAAAAAAATATTGTGAATAGAGATTTACATTACGAGTGTTGCGCCAACAAGCCTGGTTAGGCTAGCCTACCACATTTTATCAGCGAACATTTTTATCTATGACTGGGAAAAACATCCTTCCAAAATTGTGAAAAGGAAACCTAAGACAAATAAGAATTTCAGTAGCTTAATTTTTAGAAGGAGAGCAAAGGGCAGACACAGTGCACATCAAAAAATATATATATTTTTTTCTCACAGCAACCACAAAGCTCTAATTTCTTATTTGTTAAAAATGCCTTATGCTAAACGTAGTGATTGGAAATTGTATGTGTTGGAGGGAAGTCACATTTCCACAATGTGGGGAGCTTATATATACAGTGGCAGCTCTTCAATGGTTTCCTTTAGTAGATTAAAAAAAAAACATATCAAAAGAAAAAGGAGGAAAACATACAGTGGGAAAGGATGGGCCATTGAGTTTGTGTATCCACTGACATCAGCCAATGCTGTCAACTAGACCCCCAAACATGTACTTAAGCGAACTCCCTTTTCCCCCACATCCCATCCCAGAGCCCTTTATGTTGTCCACACAATGGAAATCCAAAACACACAAGAAAGATTTTTCCATGCAAATGTGAAATCCATACAGGAAAATAGAAAATATCGTGCAGTTTCAAGTTTCCCGCTGCACCCAAAAACAACAACACATGCTTCTGTAAAATACCCTAACTGCCAGAACTCTAAGCTACTGCCTCTCAATTAGGTTACCTAAAGTATATCAACTTGACAAATATGGACGGTTGCAACCACTTGATTTGTATTGAGCCCTATCACTAAATCTTTGTTGCTGTGTCCTAAAACTTGCAAAAAAAATTGCAGTGGCACAGCATTAATGACAAAAATGTCAGGCCACAGTCAGAAGTTCCAAGTAGTATTTTCTTAGCGCTCTGGAAAAACTACATGTTTCGTTTTGGCCTACAGTGACAATATAATCCACAGTAATCCACAGACAAGTTCACCAAAAAGGCAAAAGGTACAGTATATTTCAACGTTTGCCATAAAGAGATCCCATTTGTTGAAAAACATCTTGTACGACTCTTACTCAGCTAGTCTCAGTGATTAAATGTCATTTTGAAACCAAAGGTAAGCTAATCAAACCAAAGTTTATTGGTTGCGTACACAGTTGTGCAGACATCGCCGGTGCATCGGAATGCTTATGTTCTTAACTCCAACAGCAATATCTAGCAATACAATAAAAAATAACAAAAAATGAAATGAAGACATCAGAATAAGCAATATCAGAACGAGTAATGTCAAATAAATATACACTGTATGTATGTGAATGGTGTGTATGACAGTATGGACAGTATATGAATAGAAAAGGTGTGTACAGTAGTAGTAAATAGCATGAGCCATGACTACAATACAGTATATACATATAAAGTGGGTAAAACAGTATGTAAACATTATTAAAGTGACCAGCGTTCAATGACTCTATGTACGTTGAAGCAGTCTCTAAGCTGTAGGTTAGAGTACCGGGTGGTAGTCAGCCAGTGACAGTGTCTAAGGTTCAGGAAAGCGTACTGGGCAGAGGCTGGCTTGTGATGACTGTTGAACAGTCTGATGGCCTGGAGATAAAAGCTGTTTATCAGTCTCTCGGGTCCCAGCTGTGATGCACGTGTACTGTCACCATCTTCTAGATGGTAGCGGGGTGAACAGGCCATGGCTCGGGGTGGCTGAGGTCCTTGATGATCTTCTTGGCCTTCCTGTGACACTGGGTGCTGTAGATATCCTGGAGGGCAGGCAGTGTACCCCCAGATGATGCATTGGACTGACCGCACCACCCTCTAGAGAACTGTGCGGTTGCGGGTGGTGCAGTTGCCGTACCAGGCGGTGATACAGGCCGACAGA
Source organism: Oncorhynchus gorbuscha (assembly GCF_021184085.1). Classification (NCBI taxonomy): domain Eukaryota; kingdom Metazoa; phylum Chordata; class Actinopteri; order Salmoniformes; family Salmonidae; genus Oncorhynchus; species Oncorhynchus gorbuscha. The sequence continues at coordinate 46,806,945 of NC_060180.1, read as the reverse complement.
ATGCTCTCGAGGGTGCATCTGTAGAAGTTGCGAGGGTCTTACGGCACAAGCTGAATTTCTTCAGCTTCATGAGGTTGAAGAGGCGCTGTTGCGTCTTCTTCACCACAATGTCGATGTGAAGGAACAATTTAAGGTCCTCAGCAGATGCAGGAGAACTTGAAGCTTTTGACCCTCATCATTATGACACCGTCGATGTTGATGGGGGTGTGTTCACTCCTGTAGTCCACAATCAGTTCCTTCATTTTGTTGACGTTGAAGGATAGTTTTTTTTTGCTGGCACCACTCCGCCAAGGCTCTCACTTCCTCCCTGTAGGCTGCCTCGTCGTTGTTATTAACCAGGCCTACCACTGCTGTGTCGTCAGCAAACTTGATGATTGAGTTGGAGATATGAGTATGCCACACTTTCATGAGTGAACAGGGAATACAGGAGGGAGCTGATCACGCACCCCTGTGGGGCCCCCGTGTTGAGGATTAGCGTGGCGGAGGTGTTGTTGCCTACCTTTACCACCTGGGGTCAGCCAATCAGGAAATCTAGGACTCAGTTGCACAGGGAGGGATTCAGACCCAGTGCCCTGAGCTTAGTGATGAGCTTGGAGGGCACTATGGTGTTTGCTGAAGGCTGAGCTGTAATCGATGAAAAGCATTCTTACAGAGGTATTCCTCTTTTCCATGTGGGATAAGGCAGTGTGTAGTGCAATGGCTATTGCATGGTCCGTGGATCTGTTGGGGTGGTATGCAAATTGTAGTGGGTATAGGGTGTCGGATAAGGTGGAGGTGATATGATCCTTAACTAGCGTCTCAAAGCACTTCATGATGTCATTTAGTTCAGTTACCTTTGCTTTCTTGGGTACAGGAACAATGGTGGGCATCTTGAAGCAAGTGAGGACAACATACTGGGATAGGGAGAGATTGAATACTGTATGTCCGTAAACACTCCAGCCAGCTGGTCTGCACATGCTCTGAGGATCCGGCTTGGGATACCGTCTGGGCCGGAAACCTTGTGAGGGTTACCACGCTTGAATATCTTACTCTAATTCATGACCCTAGCCACCACAGAGAATGAGACATGGGAAAGGTAGACAATCTGCAATTACTTAAAATCGCTGGGTGGGTCAGTGTTTGGATTAGCTCCTCTTCTATCAGATAATGCATACTTGTGTCATATCGCTTCAATGTGCCTTACATTGAAATCACAAAAACACATGGCATGGTGTTAATTAAGATCATGTAGTTCTGGTCCCCATAATTGACTACTTTCTACCATGGTCTGTGTGGTCTGCCATGATTTAATTTTCATGTTTTCTTCTCCCATTTTAAATATGGTCACAGATAGCATCATCACTGGTGTCCCCCTGGACTGGGGACAACAGGGACAGGCCGTGGGAAAGTATATAAAAGTGGCAGTAAAATGATGATCACCCTTCTGATAGGACTGTAATTATTTGTCCCTGAACACTCCCTCCCAGTCTTCTTAGAGAGACTGTCATCTGATACAGTGTAATGCTGTAATTGCTTGCTGACCTATAAAGCCTACGCTGGTTGATCACAGGTTTGTAATTTTACCGTGCAAGTTAAAGTTCAGATACAAAAGGGGGTGTCCCCATCAACAAAAGGGGGTGTCCCCATCAACAAAAGGGGGTGTCCCCATCTGCTTGATTACTGAAATACATAGGATCTGATTCGAAAGTGTAACACGATTGTGCAACATTGACCACATTTATGGACATTGTGGGCTCAGTCAGCTCATTTTTCACAATTAAATGTTGTGTAATAGTACATGAATGTTGTTCCTTAGTCTAAGTGGAATACATATTGCATTCTTAGAAAATATAATAATCATGCTCCATTAACCTCCAAGGTTTCAGATTTGGCAGAATTCAAGCAGGAGCCACACTTTTCCGTGAGAGCACATTGTTAATGCAAGAGGCTAAAGGAAACAGCACAGACCTCCAAGGACAGATATACATGTCGGCAGTTTTTAAGGCACTACATTTTTTAAGACTGACCCCATAAGTAAGTGGTCACGTATGCGTTTTGGTGTCCCCACTGTAATGCAATATATTTGATTGGCACCTCAATACATGTAAAAAATAATCTATTGGCAAGGGTATCTTTGACAAATTGAGAATTGGCAGAGTTTACCCCACCATACCTAACATGTAACACTTGAGAATGAGTCACTTTACCACACTTTCCATTTGCCAAAGACATTTACGTGTTCGGCCACCATGCCAAAGACAACTCATAGATCAGAGAGGGAGAGAGAGGCTGCACATCACTGTGGAAACCCAAACATAAATTCCATTATGAATGTTTTATTTTGAAAAACATTCCTTAATGAACATAATTAATAAAATGTGTGGACTGTCGTTTGTAATGTGTTCAATGCCTGTGGGAGCTCACAGGGTTCCACCCTTCTCTTCTTTGTGTATTAGTTGAGTGTGAGAGCAGAGAAAGACAGGTCCACCTCCTAGACGTGTGAAGTTAGAAGATGAACAGTGTTCATTTGCATCCGTGATAATGCCACATGACCACTGGCCAACTTCAATTTACACTCAACAGTTACATTAAACTGAACTTTAAGTTTCATTTTAATTGATAGTATAGAATATATGATGGAGAAAGGTGATGCTGTAATAGGTGGTGTGATCTCTTATAGGCCTACTTATATAGACAAGAGTTAGGTTGGTGACATGGTGATGAAAGTAGATCCGTTTGGGTATTGACACGAGCTGACAAGTCTGTATATTTTCGTCATGCGTGAGCATAAAGTATATTTTTGGATACTCTTTTATATAATTCTAGCATATGTCACATATTGTTTCCATTGGATGGATATCGATATGATATATAAATCTCTTTGAATATTAAAGCAGAGAGAGATTTATGAATATGGCCTCAGTCACGAACCGAATGTGGGCAATAAACAACAAGTCACGCATATGCACACTTTACAGGCAATACAGTTGGTGCTTCACTTATCCATTAGGTTCGAGCTTGTTTTCCTCCTTTTCAGTCAGCTACACGTGGTTCCCCCACCACTTCATTTAGAGACGTCAGAAAACTCCCTCCTTGCGTAACTATTACTCCCCAACTAAAACAATATACAACAGATTTTGTACTGGGGCCATTAATGACTAAATAAATTAATATTGAGTCATGTACTTTGGCTGGGTCTCAAAGGGGAAAGGGCTGTAGAATAGACTTCCCACAATGGGAGACATACAGACATTAGCTGCTGTTCCCTCGACAGAAGCACCACCATGCAGTCAGTCAGTGTCTGGCAGGCCTCTGTTAGCACCGGTACCTGCTTGTTTCCTTAATGGGAACCAATTATTTACCAGTTACTAAATACTCTCTTCTGCCAACGTGGCGGGATTCAGGAAAGGGCTCCAGAGAGTGACACTGATGTAACAGTGTTACATACTGTAGGTTTGGTGGGGGAAACGGGTAAAGCCAAATGAGTGACAGAAAAGAGAAGATGCCAAGGGGTATTGAGAGAGGTGGTGGCAGACAGACCTTGGGAGAGGTCTGCCAGGTTGAAATCACGACATTGGCTTTCATTTTCCCTGATGGGAGACACCTGTACCATGCTGGTGGTAATAGGAAAGAGTGAGCATGTCCGTGTCAGAATTACAAAAATGTGGTTGAGAGGAGACCCTGCTGCTTTCTCCTTTATGTTTACTCAAAAATCAAAAGGCACTCGCACGTCTGAGCCATCTTTTTTTGCAGGTGAATGGTAACAGTTGAATAAAATGAGAAAAAAAGAAGGAACCCGCACACTGCTCTTGATAGTACCACTGCTCTTTAATAAGCTTCACGTAAAGCTTATCAAAGAGCAGTGTGCGGGTTCCTTCTTTTTTCTCCTTTGTGCTTATTAAAATGCTCACGTTATTGGGAAGGATATTGGATACTGTTTCTTGTTTCATGTCAGTGACAGATCAATGACTAATTGTAATGTATGTGTACATGGTGCCTTGTAAGTCAGGTTTGTGTCTTTTACTAAGTGATTGAGTAGGATTCATGGTGTAGGGTGAAGGAGGCTCTTGGTACAACTAACAGAGGAAATTGAGCTCTGATTTTATTCATATGTATAGTATGTTTTGTCTGGCCAAAACGAAACCTAATTTATCGCATCATAAGTAGTCTTAGCAGGTCATGAAAAGTGTGATTTCTCACCCACCAGGCTTATTTACTACAGCCCTGGTGGAATGCCAGATAAACTATGTGATTATGAGGATTGCATTTGTGGGAGGGAAGTTGTTAATAACAAACTTGGCAGTTAATTTCTCATGAATCATACAATGTAGTGAAAATTGGCCTCGAAAATGATTACATAATTTGGAAACAATGACAAAAGGGATTGGAAATGTCATGGGTCGTTCCACCAAGTCGGTGCCTTTAGAGATGTGTAACTTTCGGTTTCAACTAATCTTAACATTCTGTCATAAAGAGCACATGTTCAACTTAATAAAACACATGTTTTCCCATTTAAAGAGGTGAAATAAAACAATTACTATAGCAGTCCCTATTAACTGCCAAATAAAGTAACAGGGTTGACCGTAACAGGGTTGACCGTAACAGGGTTGAAGATTTCATCTTAAATCAGCCATAAATCTCCTTGTGACAGGGGAAATGGAAGCTTGTTGTGTGTAACATGGAGGGACAATGGAATCCAAGCTTCACAAAAAAATGTAATTGTTAAAACAATTCTAGCCTGTCTATCTACGGGTAACAGGGTTGACGTTTTATGCTAGACCCACTCAGTTTTCCACCACAAAACACCAGAAAATTGCCAAAAGAGTACAACCAGCTCACCTGCTTTTATGGTATGATTTCACTTTTAGATGTTCATTGTTTACTTTGATTTTTAGATTGCAATAGCTTCAACACATCAAAACGAGAGTTCAGTTCACGTAACAGGGTTGACCTTAAAATGAGGGACAGGTTTAAAAAATCCTTTAAATGAATCACTAATCACATTAAACAAATAATAATCTTCAGAAATTACTTTGTCAAAGCAACAAAACAACTAGGGCTTTACAATAGCCACGTTTCCATCCACAGTTTTTATTAGAGTAAAGTCTTACCATATAGAGCCCCACAGTGGAGGTGTCATAATACCCATATAGCCTGTCAAACAGGGAAATGGTTCATTTTTCCACCATTCATTTTTCCCATAGGGGAATTTAGAAACACTTCAAATAAGGTCTGTATTTCGTGTAGGCTTACTCTAGCATAAAGTTTTGATAACCATGTAACTTTCTCTCAGACAAGGTGACATTTCTCAATATATTCAGCTGTATTTATACTCAGATTCAAAAATGCTAATTAGCATCGAAGTAGACATCATGCAAATCTACAAATCTCTAGCTGACACCTTTGCTGACAAGTATTGTGTCAATTTTAAACTTGCACAGAAATGGTCCGTTTCAATACATTTTGCCAATGTATTCAATATTACATTTAACTAACATTAGATGGTTAATCCAGAGAGATTCTTAGCTTTGCCTTGATTCGGCAGTCTCGTCTAGATCATCATGGCGTTTGGAGTTCGTTTGGTTGATAGCCACATTAGCAGCTAATTAGCATTTCATTTTGGTTGGGTAAATACAGGTGAATTTATTGATAAAAGTCACCTTATCCTAAAGTGATTTACACAGTCATTATTTTAAGGTTTGTAAAATCCCGTATGGTAAAAATTAATGGTGGAAAAATGATTGGAACCATTTCCCTGTTTGACCTTTAGGTTTTATGGGTACTATGACTCATACTCTGGTACTCTATAAAAACAAATTTACGACAGCTGTGATGGAAACAGGAAGTTTTGGTACAATTTTATAAGCCATTTGTTCGTTCGACATGGTGAAATCTTTTTGTGTGCGTAATATTCATTTTGCAGGAAATGCAAGTGGAAACGCCTTTATGCTCAAATATTGATATAATAACAATCATACCGAAGTAAACCTGGAGTCATGTGATGATAGGGTGTGTGCTCCTCCCACTACAACTCAGGAAACGACGCAGTTTATTAGCCTACAGATTAAATGAATGATGATGAACTTCACAGGATTGTGAAAGTGCACAGTATGAGCTTGATGCTCCTTTACAATAAATGTTAATCTTATTCTGGTGACATGATGATCGATGCTTGTCTAACGTTTGACAAGTAAAAAATATTCTCGCTCTTTTCCATAATAATCTCACCATGTAGACTAATCTACCAGCAGTGTCCACCTGCACTGTTTGTGCAAGCTGTTGGCTAGGGCGAATGTGCCAAGGCCAGACTAGGCACATTTCTATTTAACGCAACAGTTTTTGTGACAAATGTATTGGTAGAGTTGAAAATGCCATGGAAACACATTGAACATTAAAATGTTTATTTGGTTCATGAAAACTTTAGTGAAAAAGTACATTTTGTATGCACTACGTAATCACCCACTGATTTTTAACCGCATCAAGTCAGTTTGGTGGAAACATAGCACTGGTCTTTATTCATATTAAAACTCTATTCATGTAAAAAAGTATATTATATCTATATAAGTCTATATTACAGGGTACTTCAGTGAAGATAACATTCAATGATGGTGCACAATTTATACTTGAAATATCAAAGAGATAATGTCACTCATTTTGGGAACGACCCTCATAGTATTGATATACCAAACTAGGTTTTGAATCAGGGTTATCTACACAACTCAAAAGTGCATTGACCTTCTAAGCTAAAGCCTAGGCATCAGCTTCAGGAACGTCTCATGCATGGCTACTAAAAGGGAAAATCCGTTCTACCAAACAGGGAACTGATGAAAAATGTAGTGACTACATGGAAAGAGTAGAGACAGTCTTCCTCCAACACTCAGGCTGAGTTGACCCCTTGTGAGGGGAATAAGTATGGGGATTGTTGACATGTTCTCTAAATGGATAGAAGCTGTCCTTTGCAGGAGAGCCACAGCAGCTGCCATGGCAAACACAATTGTGAGAGAGATCATACCCTGGTGGGGTCTACCGTCAAAAATATCTTCTGACAATGGTCGACATTTTGAAAATGAGATTGTTCAATCTCTGTCTGTGCCAATCATTCCCGATCTGTGGTTGCGGTGGAAAGGGCGACTCAATCTCTGAAAATGGAATTAGTCAAACTGATTGGTGAAACAAGCCTGACATGGGTGGAAGGGCTTCCATTGGCACTGATGAGAGGCAGAACCCATACAGTTACTGGTCTCTCTCCACATGAAGTGCTGACTGGCCGTCCCATGAGGATGACAAATACACCCTTTCCCCAGAAAAGGTTGTCCCTGCAAAAAATGGAGGAAGACATGTTTGAGTGTTGTGTCACCCGTAGCAGTGTTCTTAAGACTATTTTCCCCGGGTGAAGGCTTCTTTGCCAAATCTAGCAGGTGGAGCTGAACACTGTTTGAATCCAGGTGATTTCGTGGTGGTGAAAGACTTCAGGAGAAATAGTTGGAAGGACCCCCTTTGGAGAGGCCCGTACCAAGTTCTTCTGACCACCGCCACTGCAGTGATGGTTGCTGAGAGAGATAGCTGGATCCACGTGTAGCACTGCAGATGAGTTCCTGATCCAGAAGAAGAAGGGTCCTCGCCAGTTTACATTACATTTACATTTAAGTCATTTAGCAGACGCTCTTATCCAGAGCGACTTCCAGTGGTGCAGTGTGGCCCTCCTCTGCATTAGCAAAGAAGTGCGAATGAGAACAGTCGGTTGTCCCCTTGTGGGAAGCCTGCCAGAGGGTAGAAGGAGCCCTGAGTGAAAGGGGCCAACGCAAGCTGGAGTAGAGGCCCAGAAGTAGATGGTCATTGTTGAAAGAGCCCTGCTGGGCCCTCACAACAATGAGGACAATTTGTTCTTAGCTAGAGCAGATATGGTTGCTAATCTTACATCTCGACAAAAAAATTGTTGGGTGTGTGGTTTGGGGCCAGTTAAGGTAGGAGCAGGTTTACCACTTGTGGGAGTTCCCATGGAGGTAAATTTGACTATGCAAATGGACTTACCATTCTTAGTGAAAATGCCTCATAACCCTGACCTCATGACATTCTCTGCATTACAGTGGCTTGCGAAAGTATTCACCCCCCTTGGCATTTTTCTTATGTTGTTGCCTTACAACCTGGAATTAAAATGGATTTTTGCAGGTTTGTATCATTTGATTTACACAACATGCCTACCACTTTGAAGATGCGTAATGTTAAGTTTATGACAGTGTTATGTGGGCTTCTGGCCCCCAACAGTTCAAAGAATATGTTACATTCACATCTTCAATCACAGAGGAAGATGGATTGTGAGAAATCAGTCCTGCAGGTCACATGTCTTTCTGTTCATCCTCTATACCTCCAGGTGCCCAGAGAAGAAGCAGATAGCACAAAACAGAACTGCAGACCTTCTTAAGGCCACCTCGCTGCTCCAGCTGCAATGCTATCATCTCTTTTTAGAAGCACATTTTCTCTAATGATTTCTGTACTGACAGAAGGTCTGTGTATGATCATAGCATTGCTGTAGGCCCAGGGATAGAGACGTGTGTTATTCCCCCCCCAAATCTAGAAGGTATTTCATGGAAGTATTTTCCACTGGTTTCTGGGGTGAAACAACTCATAGTGTTATTGACAAATTCTCTCACGCAGGTCAAATGTCCTGTCCAAGTCAAATCTGCGTGTGGTTCTTTACAGCCAACCCCTGTGTGAGAGCTGTTGCAAAATAGTAGTTCTCTAATGTATCTAATATTTAGAATAGTGAAACTCTCTGACTATATGTACATTTGGGTGAGTGAATATAGAAAGCAGCCGAGGTCAGTAGTTGACAGTAGACAGTCTAATGCGTCTTTGGAGATCAAATGAGTGCCATTATGCACTGATTCTCCTCAGGCTTTTGGTGATAAAAGCTAGAACAGTGAGGCTCTCCAGACCAGTTCTGCTGTCCCTGCACAGATAAGTGACTTCCTCTTTTGAAATGTCCTATACTCCTCATTAGATGAGCGGCGTAATCAGAAAAGACTTTTCCTTTAAACCCATTTCCCTCAATGCTAGGTCTGCTCTTCCAAGGAGGACAGCTTTTCTATGCCTCCAAGGTCAGTGTGGACACAGTCCATGCTAAACCAACATCACCTTTGAGTGCAAGGACCATTGATTCGGTGTCCATATTAGGACAGTCACACATCCACAACATACATTAATTTTCTTTTCCCCTGTCCACCGATCATTGATTCCATGTTCAGTATCTGTTGTCAACAAAGAGACATACCCCTCCCAATCGTCACAACAACTTTGTCAATATGACTTGACCATGATAATTGACAATACAATGTTACACCTTTTATTGATTTATTTTACCAAGTAAGTTGACTGAGAACAAATTCTCATTTACAGCAACAACCTGGGGAATAGTTACAGGGGAGAGGAGGGGGATGAATGAGCCAATTGTAAACTGGGGACGATTATAGGTGGCCATGATGGTTTGAGGACCAGATTGGGAATTTAGCCAGGACACCAGGGTTAACACCCCTACTCTTACGATAAGTGCCATGGGATCTTTAATGACCTGAGAGTCAGGACACCCGTTTAACGTCCCATCCGAAAGACAGCACCCTACACAGAGCAGTGTCCCCAATCACTGCCCTGGGGAATTGGAATATTTTGTAGACCAGAGGAAAGAGTGCCTCGTACTGACCCTCCAACACCACTTCCAGCAGCATCTGGTCTCCCATCCAGGAACCAACCAGGACCAACCCTGCTTAGCTTCAGAAGCAAGTCAGCAGTGGGATGCAGGGTGGTATGCTGCTGGCAACTCATAGTCACACCCTTTATGATCAACTCCATTTGAGATTTAGGTCTTCGAGAATGTTTTTAATCAAATACAATGCTTTTAGTGTTAATGTATTTAAGACCAGTTTATTATTAATCAGCCACTGATAATGACTGCAACTCCTTATTTAGAATTTCACTGAGCTCACAGGCTTTGGTTGCTGACATGTACAGTATGGAATCATCATCATACATAGTCATTCTAGTTTCTTGTCAAACCAATGGCAAATAATTTAAAATAAATAAATAAATAGAGAAGAGTAACAGCCCAAGGCTACTGCCTTGAGGGACACCACACGGTACATATCTGAGAAGCTTTCATCGAAGAACACTCTCTGGGTTATATTGGATAAATAACTCTCCAACCATGTGATGTCAGATGATGTAAAGCCATAACAAGTGAGTATTTCCAATAACAATTTAGATGATCAATAACATCAAAGCTGCAGTGAGATCTAACAATATAGCTCCAACAATCATCTTATTATCCATTTCTTTTAACCAACCATCTGTCATCTGAGTCAGTGCAGTACAAGTTGGGTGTCCTTCTCTATATGCATGCTGAAAGTCAGTAGTTAACTTGTATTTGGTCAAACACAATTCTTTCCATCAGTTTACTAAGAACAGGCAGCAAATGTGACTCACCACCTAGATTCGGTCTTATGTAGCAAAATATGAAATGGTGTTTTTTACATTGGATAAAAGTAGAGACTCGGAGCTACAAAATGGTATATTATACATTGCATTTGAGGAACAATGGGAAAATAATTCTGCTTTGAAAGTTGATCCACTTGTAAACTCCTTTGAATGTTTTGGTATCTAGTGAAGACTCTCTTCTTAGTCTACACCCATTCAGCATCGTTCACACCCTCTTAAGCTTCAGCCCCACCCATCTCGTTTCACTCTCTGAGCTCACACTTGACGCTCTGGCCGATGATTTGTTTACCTCTGGATAACATCAAAACAGCCTAACCAGGTCTTCTGGCAACAATTTCATTATGTTTTTTTGCAGACGTTTACTGACACTGGCCGTATTCAGTGGGTGTTGTACACAAGTCACGTAATGTTAGCTAACGAGCCAGCCATCTAACATTAGCTAGTCAAACAACAATGAACAAAGTGCCAACAATCACTAACATTAGACTTTAATTAGAAAAGTAAACAGCTCTGGGAAACTAACAATAACGTCCGCTAGGGAGCCAGCCAGATAACGTTAGCTAGCTAGCTAACAGTACACTTTAGCTAGTCAATAAGTATTAAAACCCTTTCTTACGTCAAGTCTAAAATAGTTCAGGAGTAAAAATGTGCTTAACAAGTTACATAATATGTTGCATGGACTCTGTGTGTAATAATAGTGTTTAACCTCTTGCTCCTTCCTGGCACGCAGGCGTCCCATCTAGAGCTCTGGAAATGCAAATGCACTACGCTAAATGCTAATAATATTAGTTAAAACTCAAACGTTCATTAAAATACACATGCAGGGTATTGAATTAAAGCTACACTCGTTGTGAATCCAGGCAACAAGTCAGATTTTTAAAATGCTTTTCGGCGAAAGCATGAGAAGCTATTATCTGATAGCATGTAACACCCCAAAAGACCCGCAGGGGACGTAAACAAAATAATTAGCATAGTCGGCGCTACACAAACCGCACAAATAAAATATAAAACATTCATTACCTTTAACCATCTTCTTTGTTGGCACTCCTCGATGTCCCATAATCACTATTGGGTCTTTTTTTCGATTAAATTGGTCCATATATAACCTAGATATCGATCTATGAAGACTGTGTGATAAACGGAAAAAAATAGCGTTTCATAACGTAACATCATTTTTTTAAATTCAAAAAGTCGATGATAAATTTTCACAAAACACTTCGAAATACTGTTGTAATGCAACTTTAGGTATTAGTAAACGTTAATAAGCGATCAAATTAATCACGAGACGAAGTGTTTTCTATAGGGGTCCGCCTTGAAATACTGTCCGTGTATTTCTCAACCAAAATATCCGGTCGGAGACCTGAAGAAAAAGCCTGTCTCTTGTTCGTTTGACCAAGAAACAAAGAATTGGCAAATGACACGACTGATGACATCGTGTGGAAGCTGTAGGTACTGCAATCTCAGCCCTATTTAATGTCTTTCGCCCATAACAATGGGTTGAAGCGGCGGATGGATATATTTTTCCACTTTCAGTGATCAGATTTTCCTGCACTTTTCAATGAAACGCACGTTCTGTTAAAGTTACAGCCGTGATTTAACCAGTTTTATAAACGTCTGAGTGTTTTCTATCCACACATACTAATCATATGCATATACTATATTCCTGGCATGAGTAGCAGGGCGCTGAAATGTTGCGCGATTTTTAACAAAATGTTCGAAAAAGTAGAGGGTCGACATGATTTCTGAATGACTACCTCATCTCTGTACCCCACACATACAATTATCTGTAAGGTCCCTCTGTCGAGCAGTGAATTTCAAACACAGATTCAACCACAAAGACCAGGAAGGTTTTCCAATGCCTCACAAAGAAGGGCACCTATTGGTAGGTGGGTTAAAAAAAGCAGACATTGAAGATCCCTTTAAGATGGGGAAGTTATTAATTACATTTTGGGTGGAGTATCAATACACACAGTCACTACAAAGATACAGGCGTCCTTCCTAACTCAGTTGCCGGAGAGGAAGGAAACTGCTCAGGGATTTCACCATGAGGCCAATGACTTTAAAACAGTTACAGAGTTTAATGGCTGTGATAGGAGAAAACTAAGGATGGATCAACAAAATTGTAACGTTGTAGTTACTTCCCAATACTAACCTAAATGACAGCTAAAATATATATTTTTTCCAAAACATGCATCCTGTTTGCAATAGGGCAAGTAAAACTGCATAAAATGTGGCAAAGAAATGTATCATGAATACAAAGTGTTATGGGGCAAATCCAACACACACATCACTGAGGCCAGTACATCACTGAGGCCAAGCTTCCTGCCATCCAGGACCTCTATTCCAGGCGGTGTCAGAGGAAGGTTGTAAAATTAAAACTGCATTGATGGTTAAGGGCTGAAAGGCTAGGCGGGACAACTTCCGCTGAAACTGAAGGGCGCGCAATTCAAATAAATAATCATAAAAATGATGGATATTAAACATTTCAGTACATACAAGTGTCTTATATCGGTTGAAATCTTAAATTCTTGCTGATCTAACTGGACTTTCCGATTTAAAGTCTTGTTCATCTAACAGCATTATCTGATTTACAATAGGCTCTACAGCGAAAGCATGCCATGCGATTGTTTGAGGACGGCGCCTTATCAACATATTTATCCACCGGCACAGGTTTCATAGAATCACAAATAGCGATTAAATATTCACTTACTTTTGATTTGTCATCCAAAGGGTCCCAGCTATAACATGTAGTCTCGTTTTATTAGAAAAAATCCTTCTTTATATCCCAAAAAGTCAATTTATTTGGCACCATCAATTTGAGTAATCCACTCGTTCAACGTGTCAAAATAGGTTTCTATTTACTCCTCAGGTACCCTAAAAAGTAATTCAACTATAATATTTCATACGGAAAGAAGTATGTTCAATAGGAAAGCAATATTAGCAGGTGTGCGTACTCTTCATTGCACACGCAAACACAGATTTCCAAACTGGTGTCATTGTACTAAAACTCTTATTTCTTACTCGCTATTCAACTTACAAGCCTGAAACCTTGAAAAAAAGACTGTTGACACCTAGTGGAAGCCATATAAATTAGATATGCCCCTATGCTTTCCATTGTAAGAGCATGGGCTCTCCATATCTATTGTGTTATAGTCTCATACATTATTTTTCTACAAAACTTCAAAGTGTTTTCTATCCAATGGTACCAATTATATGCATATCCTTGCTTCTGAGCCTGAGTAACAGGCAGTTTACTTATGGCACGTCAGTCAGGCGGAAATTCAGAAAAAAGGACCCTAGCCCTAAGTTGTAAGTAAGCATTTCACTGTAAGGTCTACTACACCTGTTGTATTTGGCACATGTGACAAATACCATTTGATTTGATTTGAGTACCACTCTTCATATTTTTAATAATGGTGGTGGCAAAAAATTTGGTTCAGTTTGCTTTCCAACAGCCACTGGGAGACAAATTCACCTTTCAGCAGGATAATAACCTAAAACACAAGGCCAAATATACACTGGAGTTGCTTCCTGAGTGGCCAAATTACAGTTTGACCTAAATCGGCTTGAAAATCTATGGTAAGACTTGAAAATGGCTGTCTAGCAACGATCATCAACCAACTCAAATCAAATCAAATCAAATCAAATTTTATTTGTCACATACACATGGTTAGCAGATGTTAATGCGAGTGTAGCGAAATGCTTGTGCTTCTAGTTCCGACAATGCAGTGATAACCAACAAGTAATCTAACTAACAATTCCAAAACTACTGTCTTATACACAGTGTAAGGGGATAAGGAACATGTACATAAGGATATATGAATGAGTGATGGTACAGAGCAGCATACAGTAGATGGTATCGAGTACAGTATATACATATGAGATGAGTGTGTAGACAAAGTAAACAAAGTGGCATAGTTGAAGTGGCTAGTGATACATGTGTTACATAAGGATGCAGTCGATGATGTAGAGTACAGTATATACATATGCATATGAGATGAATAATGTAGGGTAAGTAACATTATATAAGGTAGCATTGTTTAAAGTGGCTAGTGATATATTTACATCATTTCCCATTATTAAAATGGCTGGAGTTGGGTCAGTGTCAATGACAGTGTGTTGGCAGCAGCCACTCAGTGTTAGTGGTGGCTGTTTAACAGTCTGATGGCCTTGAGATAGAAGCTGTTTTTCAGTCTCTCGGTCCCAGCTTTGATGCACCTGTACTGACCTCGCCTTCTGGATGATAGCGGGGTGAACAGGCAGTGGTTCGGTGGTTGATGTCCTTGATGATCTTTATGGCCTTCCTGTAACAACGGGTGGTGTAGGTGTCCTGGGGGGCAGGTAGTTTGCCCCCGGTGATGCGTTGTGCAGTCCTCACTACCCTCTGGAGAGCCTTACGGTTGAGGGCGGAGCAGTTGCCGTACCAGGCGGTGATACAGCCCGCCAGGATGCTCTCGATTGTGCATCTGTAGAAGTTTGTGAGTGCTTTTGGTGACAAGCCGAATTTCTTCAGCCTCCTGAAGTTGAATAGGCGCTGCTGCGCCTTCTTCACGACGCTGTCAGTGTGAGTGGACCAATTCAGTTTGTCTGTGATGTGTATGCCGAGGAACTTAAAACTAGCTACCCTCTCCACTACTGTTCCATCGATGTGGATAGGGGGTGTTCCCTCTGCTGTTTCCTGAAGTCCACAATCATCTCCTTAGTTTTGTTGACGTTGAGTGTGAGGTTATTTTCCTGACACCACACTCCGAGGGCCCTCACCTCCTCCCTGTAGGCCGTCTCGTCGTTGTTGGTAATCAAGCCTACCACTGTTGTGTCGTCCGCAAACTTGATGATTGAGTTGGAGGCGTGCGTGGCCACGCAGTCGTGGGTGAACAGGGAGTACAGGAGAGGGCTCAGAACGCACCCTTGTGGGGCCCCCGTGTTGAGGATCAGCGGGGAGGAGATGTTGTTGCCTACCCTCACCACCTGGGGGCGGCCCGTCAGGAAGTCCAGTACCCAGTTGCACAGGGCGGGGTCGAGACCCAGGGTCTCGAGCTTGATGACGAGCTTGGAGGGTACTATGGTGTTGAATGCCGAGCTGTAGTCGATGAACAGCATTCTCACATAGGTATTCCTCTTGTCCAGGTGGGTTAGGGCAGTGTGCAGTGTGGTTGAGATTGCATCGTCTGTGGACCTATTTGGGCGGTAAGCATATTGGAGTGGGTCTAGGGTGTCAGGTAGGGTGGAGGTGATATGGTTGAAGGTTGAACTTGGTTGAAGGTTGAAGACTTTTTAAAATAATAATGTGCAAATATTGTACAATTTAGGTGTGCAAAGTTCTTAGAGAGGTACGCAAAAAGAGTCACAGCTGTCATCCCTACCAGAGGTGACTCAGGGGTGTAAATACTTATGTACAGTGCATTTGGAAAGTATTCATACCCCTTGTCTTTTTTCACATTTTGTTACGTTACAGCCTTATTGGAAATTGGATCAAAAAATATCCTCAATCTACACACAATACCACAAGGACAAAGTTTAAAAAATATTTTTAGACATTTCCCCAACCCCCAAAATTTTACAAATATGAAATATCAAATTTATATAAGTATGGAAAGAGGATATACATGAGCTAAATTTTGAATCTCATAGGAAAATTGAGCTCAGGTGCATCCTCTTTCCATTGATGATCCTTGTTTCGACAACTTGATTTGAGTCCACCAGTGGTAAATGAAATTGATTGGACATGATTTTGAAAGGCACACACCTGTATATATAAGGTCCCACAGTTGACAGTGTATATCAGAGCAAAAACCAAGCCATGAGGTCGAAGGAATTGTCCGTATAGCTCCAAGACAGGATTGTGTCGAGTCACAGATCTGGGGAAGGGTACCAGAAAGATTCTGCAGCATTGAAGTTCCCCAAGAACACAGTGGCCTCCATCATTCCAAAAGGGACGAAGTTTGGAAGCACCAAGACTCTTCCTAGAGCTGGCCACCTGGCCAAACTGAGCAATCAGGGGAGAAGGGCTGTTGTCAGGGAGGTGACTAATAACCCAATGGTCACTCTGACAGAACTCCAGAGTTCCTCTGTGGAGATGGGAGAAACTTCCAGAAGGACATCCATCTCTGCAGCACTCCACCAATCAGGTCTTTATGGTAGGGGGGCCACACTAAAGCCACTCCTCAGTAGAAGGCACATCATAGCCCACTTGGAGTTTGCCAAAAGGCAACCTGACACATCACTACGGTGAAGCATGGTGATGGCAGCATCATGCTGTAGGGATGTTTTTCAGCGGCAGGGACTGTGAGACTAGTCAGGATCGAGGGAAAGATGAACAGATCAAAGTACAGAGAGATCCTTCATGAAAACCTGCTCCAGAGCGTTCAGGACCTCAGATTAGGGCAAAGGTTCATCTTCCAATAGGACAACGACCCTAAGCACACAGCTGAAACAAAGCAGGAGTGGCTTCGGGACAAGTCTTTGCATGTCCTTGAGCGGCCTGGCCAGAGCCTGGACTTGAACCAGATCGAATATCTCTGGAGAGACCTGAAAATAGCTGTGCGGCGACTCTCCACATCCAACCTGACAGAGCTTGAGAGGATCTGGAGAGTAGAATGGGAGAAACTCCCCAAAACACAGGTGTTCCTAGCTTGTACAAAGTTCTAAGTAAAGGGTCTGAAAACTTATGTAAATGTGCGATTAAAGTTTTGTAAACCTGTTTTTGTTTTGTCATTATGTGGTTTTGTGTATAGACTGATGAAGGAAAAAACAATTTAATCAATGTTAGAATACGGCTCTGACGTAACAAAATGTGGGGAAAGTCAAGGGGTCTGAATACTTTCAGAATGCACTGTAAATTAGATATTTCTGTATTTAATTTTCAATAAATGTGCAAACATTTCTAAAACATCTTTTTACTTTGTCATTATGGGGTAGTGTGTGTAGATGGGTGAGAAAAACAATATATTTAATCCATTTTGAATTCAAGTTGTAACACAACAAAATGTGGAATAAGTCAAGGGGTATGAATACTTTCTGAAGGCACTGTACTTCTTTGATGAAGAAAATCAGGTTCAGATGTACAGTTGTACAATGTTCTTTTATTCCCCCGTCTGATTACAATCTTGAATCTAAAGCTCTAAAACCACAAAAGATTGCTCTTTAAAGTACCACTGTTTTGTAACTAGGATAATGTTTTATGTCAAGGTTATAATGAAACTCCACAGCTGCACGTTTCGGATGTTTGAAATAAATGCAATCTAGCAGCTTGGGATGTGCACATTTTTCAAAGACATGCAGCAGACAGAGGAAAAACAACATGGCCTCATTGAGACTGAATACAGAACTTTCTAAATATCGAAAGCAGATGTTAATGGAATTGTCACACCCTGACCTTAGTGTTCTTTGTTTTCCTTGTTATTTTGGTTAGGTCAGGGTGTGACATGGGTGATGCATGTTTTTTTCCTTGTCTAGGGGTTTTGTATGTTTATAGGGCTGTTTCCTTTCTAGGTAGTTTGTATGTCTATGGTTGCCTAGATTGGTTCTCAATTAGAGGCAGCTGTCTATCGTTGTCTCTGATTGGGAACCATATTTAGGCAGCCATATTCTGTGGGTACTTTGTGGGTGGTTGTCTTCTGTCTTTGTGTCTATGCACCAGATTGGACTGTTTCGGTTTTTCACATTTTGTTGTTTTGTATTTTGTAGTGTTCACGTTTATTGTCTTTATTAAACATGTTGAACACTAACCACGCTGCGCTTTGGTCCGATCCTTCGTCCACAGAAGAAAGCCGTTACAGGAATGCCTAAAATTGCTAAAAGACATCAAATTCTCTCTATTCCTACTCTCACTGAACGTCTGTAATGTATTGCCTTTACATCCGCTTTAAAAGGTTTGTCTGTGCAAAATAGGACCTCACAAATCAGTGAAGGCCCAGTATGTGCAAGGTATGATACAATGAATAGGCACTTGTGGTCTTTCATCACCAATTATTATAGTATAACCCTGACACGCAATTATATTAGCAAGGGGGAAATTAAAAAGAAGTGTGTGGTGGCGAGATATGCCTCTTGGCCGCTGAATGAGTATCACTGCCGTAGAATGTTAAAGACATCCTGAAATTCTAGAGCTAGCATAGCTACTTCCCTTGACCAATAAGCAATATGTGTTTGTTAACACCAATGTTCATCTCCTACATTTTTTTCAGCAGAGTTCATATGGTTGCAGACTTAAACGGTCCCCCTTTCCATAGACCTATCTTATTACATAATATGAACACAAGTAGATACAGTTTACCTACACTGTGGATGCGTAATATGTACAGTATTATTAATATATTGTACTTACAAATAGGTGTTTGTATCTATAGTGTTTAATTTTCTCTCAAATTCCTCTAAAAAAATGTAATAATAATACATCGCTGCTGCCTTTTAATCACGGTTGCCAATTGTTAAACGTTATTAAACACACATTCCTTTGAGATATTTAATTAAAGGAGGATAAGGATTTTCCACTAAAATAAATCATCAAGTGGTGTCAAAATCACAAAGCACCAAACATAAGCTCCCCTGCTGTTTTTAATATCTGAGTGGCTGCAGTTCCGGATTTTCTGGAACCCGACTTGCCATGGCTATTTATACGGAGATTCCTGTGCATGTGCAGGATTTTTTTTAAAGTAGCTGCTGCCCATGTAGCTTCTGCTTAGTATCTGCTTCTGCTTGATATGGAGTGGGACTTTCATGTTGTACACAAAAGATATGGTCTACATGTTTGAACTGTGCATTCCATGCCTCAAGCTCGATTCCATATAATTTTTTTCACGTTGTAGCCTACACAAAATACAGCATCGACATGTTCATACAACTTTGCCTGTTCTAACAGTATATTTAGGCAAGTATATCAAACACAATCAAGATACATACAGGCATAAAGCGATGACGAGTTCTTTTTTTCTGCAACTCTTGCTACAATATGGCAACATAACTATGAAAATGATCACAAATAGGAGGCAGCGGCAGACAAACGTTTAAAGCAGATTCTGACAAACGATGCAAGGAATAACGGCGTGCTCGAGCTGTCTATAACTTTCAGCTGCCCAGAGATGGAACAGCTAGGTAGCCTCCTCATATAGTATTTGCATAATCATTGAGTGGTTTAAATGCAGATCTTTTTTTTGTCGGAACGCAAAACTCAAGTTTGCTGGGGCCAACAAACGCGAGCAATGGACATTAGACCGGTGGGTATCTGTCCTTTGGTCTGATGAGTCCAAATTTGAGATTTTTGGTTCCAACCGCCGTCTCTTTGTGAGACGCAGAATAGGTGAACAGATGATCTCTGCATGTGTGGTTCCCACCGTAAAGCATAGAGGAGGAGGTGTGATCGTGTGGGGGTGCTTTGGTGGTGACACTGTCAGTGATTTATTTTGAAATCAAGGCACACTTAACCAGCATGGCTAACACAAAATTTGGCAGTGGTACACCATCCCATCTGGTTTTCGCTTAGTGAGACTATCATTTTTTCTTCAACAGGACAATGACCCAAAACACACCTCCAGGCTGTGTAAGGGCTATTTAACCAAGGAGAGTGATGGAGTGCTGCATCAGATGACCAGGCCTCCACTATCACCTGACCTAAACCCAATTGAGATGGTTTGGGATGAGTTGGACCGCAGAGTGAAGCAAAAGCAGCCAACAAGTGCTCAGCATATGTGGGAACTCCTTCAAGACTGTTGGAAAAGCATTCCTCGTGAAACTGGTTGAGAGAATGCCAAGAGTGTGCAAATACAAAATATATTTTGATTTATTTAATACTTTTTGGGTTACTACATAATTCCATGTGTTATTTCATAGTTTTGATGTCTTCACAATTATTCTAAAATGTAGGAAATTATAAAGGCACAAGGCAAGACCCATATGCACTCACAGGAAGCAAATTCTTGAGCTACGATATTTATTATAACACAAGGGGTAGGCAAAAGGTGAGAGTTCATAAACCAGGACAGAGTCCAAACAGTACAGGGCGTTAGTCTCGAGGTCAGGATAGGCAGGGATTCAGTAACCAGGTCCCAGTCCAAGCAGGCTCGAGGTCAAGGCAGGAGGAATGGTCAGGCAGGCGGGTATGGTGTCAGGACAGACAAGGGACAATACCAGGAGGACAAGGAAAAACAGAGACTGGGAAAAATAGGAACTAGGAGATAACCGCTGGTTGATTTGGCAAACAAGACGAACTGGCACAGAGAGACAGAAAACACAGGGATAAATACACCGGGGATGATGAGCGACACCTGGAGGGGGTGGAGACAAGCACAAGGACAGGTGAAACAGATCAGGGCATGACAGAAAATAGTAAAAATAAAGAAAAATCCTTGAATTAGTAGGTGTGTCCAAACGTTTGACTGGTACTGTAGTAGGTTATATGGCCTTCAATAAATATATATTTCTTGTTAACAAACTATAGTTTTGGCAAGTTGGTTAGGACATCTACTTTGTGCATGATACAAGTACATTTTCCAACAATTGTTTACAGACAGATTATTTCACTTATAACTCACTGTATCACAATTCCAGTGGGTCAGAAGTTTACATACTGTTGATAGTGCCTTTAAACAGCTTGGTAAATTCCAGAAAATTATGTCATGGCTTTAGTTTCTGATATGCTAATTGATATCATTTGAGTCAATTGGAGGTGTACCTGTGGATGTATTTCAAGGCCTACCTTCAAACTCAGTTCCCTCTTTGCTTGACATCATGGGAAAACATCAAAAGAAATCAGCCAAGACCTCAGAAAAAAATGGTGGACCTCCACAAGTCTGGTTCATCCTTGGAAGCAATTTCCAAACGCCTGAATGTACCATGTTCGTCTGTACAAACAATAGTACGCATATATAAACACCATGGGACCACGCAGCCGTCATACCGCTCAGGAAGGAGACGCATTCTGTCTCCTAGAGATTAACGTACATTGGTGCAAAAAGTGCAAATCAATCCAAGAACAACAGCAAAGGACCTTGTGAAGATGCTGGAGGAAACAAGTCCTATATCGACATCACTTAAAAGGTCGCTCAGCAAGGAAGAAGCCACTGCTCCAAAACCGCCCCAAATAAGCCAGAGTACAGTTTGCAACTGCACATGGGGACAAAGATCGTACACTTTAAAATAACGTGGTGATCCTAACTGACCTAAGACAGGGAATGTTTACTAGGATTAATTGTCAGGAATTGTGAAAAACTGAGTTTAAATGTATTTGGCTAAGGTGTATATAAACTTCTGACTTCAACTATGCAGTTGTCCGGAGTAGCTGAACACATAAACACAGGGTTGCATTCAAATCACTGCTGCTTTTAAAGAGTAGGTCATATAACTGGTTTCCACACAGGCAATAATATAATGGACTTCAAATACATTTTTTCAGACTTTTTTTCGCCTCTCCTTTCGTGCTATAACAGGTTATTCCCTCAATTACAGCCATTTCAGACAATAAAGCATGTCGACACGTTCAAAAGCGTGTTGTACTTCATTAAAACAGCTTTCTATCTGTAGCCAGTGGCACCTAGTGGCTGGCATGAGACGAGATGAGGTGAGAATGTTAAGCCTGAAGCGGAACGCTCAGGTAACAGTGTTGGTTCCGTCCCAGAGGACCGGGAACAGCGCACATTCCCTGTTCAGACTGTTGGATTTGTTTGTCTAAAAGTCTATTAACTTCTGTTTCTTTCTCAATTGATGCTTTAGCCCTTACTCAAGTAAACAACATCTAAAGCATTGATTTGTGTTGCAGTGAATTT
This sequence comes from Oncorhynchus gorbuscha, assembly GCF_021184085.1. NCBI lineage: Eukaryota > Metazoa > Chordata > Actinopteri > Salmoniformes > Salmonidae > Oncorhynchus > Oncorhynchus gorbuscha. The sequence goes on along the minus strand of NC_060180.1, from coordinate 46,784,719 downwards.
CAAAACTGATTTAGGAGAAGTGGCTTTGACGCTGTGTTGGGGTTGTTGGGTCAGGGAAGGGAAGGGTATGGCCTACCAACTTTAAAGGTATGTGCTTTTAACATTCTAATGTGAATCCAGTCTATTTGATAGTGTTGTGTATTTAACTCTTTTTTTTGTTGTTGCGGGGGGGGGGGGGGGGGTCACGTTTTGGCACTTTTGTTGTGTCATTCATACCTGTGTTTAACTTGTAGGACAGTTTACATATCTACATTTCAATCTATGTAGATAAAAAGCCTGAAGTCTACTCTTTCACCCTTTACTGAGTACTTGGGGGATTGTAATAACATCCACAGGAATCTCTAATAGTGAAACCCTTACCCTAAACACTTTGTACACTTGATTCCCAACAGAGTGATCATGGACAGCTAATATTGTTAATGTTAAAGACACGTTGTTAATGTTTGCAGTTACTTGCATGATGACAGGCTCTCAGATCATGATTACAGTATGCACAGAAAATCCCTGAACAATCAGTGATGTTTTGGATCTGAGGTCCGATGTCTTCAGATCGGTCACCTTGCTTGAATGTTTGCCTGAGTGGGTTAAGTTTGCACGTAACATGGCTCTCAAACTCATACGTCTCGAGAGACGGATGACAAATTTGACTGAATCAAAGTAAGAAAAGAACTGAATGCCAATGTCACTTTTTTTTGTCACTCACTAATTGTGTCGCCAAGTTCTCTCTTGGCTTGCGTTTTGATGGGAAATTTGAAAAATATCTAATCAAATAGTTAATGTTCAAGGCCATGCGGCAAGAAGAGTGTGCGGAGGAATTAAACCTGTTACTTTTAATCATCATTCATGGACTTAAACAATAAATAATTATTGACATTACCATGACCATGGGCAACAAATAATTGAGGATGTCTCTCTCTTTCTCATTAAGACAAATGAAAATATAACCAAAGCTCTGAATAGTTATGGACTGAATGTTGGGCAAATGTCAAATAGACTATCCTAGCTATATCGCTGATGCACAATACCAGATAGATTCAAACTGCATTCAATATCCAGCAAATGTTCACAACATTGGTGTTGATGCATTTAGCCATTTATTAAGAAGACTTAGTTTCATTAAACCAGTTGTGTGTGTTATGCTAGGCAAGTGTAGCACAGCATTATTACTTCCTGTCTCTCATCACTGCTGTGTGGTCTTAATCCGCATGAGTTGTCTTTTGTCAGAGACTGGTGCCCTGTTGCTTGGAGGAGGCTTTGATATTGAAAGTCACACAGTGTTTTGTCCACAACTTCTCGACTTCCGTGGGTTCCTTAGAAATTGAGAAAATCTAATTCAGCTCTATTGAGGAAGGGGAATGCCAGTGTTGTGTGGGGGGCCTAGGTTGCTATTGATGGGTTCTGAGGAGGCTGGTGGGAGGAGCTATAGGTGGATGAGTTCATTGTAATGGCTGGAATAGATTTAAATGGAATAGAGTTGATACCGTTCTATGTAATCCATTTCAGCCATTAAAATGAGCCCATACTCCTATACCTCCTCACACCAGCCTCCTCTGGAGGAGTTGGTTGGTGGGATATTTTCTGAAACGGAAAATGGCATTAGTCATCCTAGAAATTCCTGGATCCTCAGCAACTTGCAGAGTCATGAATACATGTTGTCTGCTGAACAATGTTACACTCCCCTATGTACTAATTTGGACAGTGAAGCTAAAACGTTTAAGTTGGCTCTAGACTCCAGCATTTTGGATTGGAGATCAAATGTTTTCAGTAGCGGTGCATGGGTAAATCACTGGGCAAGCCAAGCCAGGAAAACAATGCCATATTACAACTCATATGATAATTGCAGTGTTTGCTCTATAACCTGTTAGTTCATGTGCCTTGACACCGTGAAATCTAGGCCTCAGGCCGAGGCAATAAGAATAAATTCAACCACTCCTTTGTTTCATCACAAAACCGGAGAGCAACATCTGCCCGCTGAAGTCCATAAAACCTATTGCATGTAATGAACAGTTACATGGCCAAGCAAGTTACCGTTTCTGACATTTTTGGACTACTAAACAACTGTTGATTTTAGAAGAGTTACGGCAAGTCGAAAAGAAAATAGGTGCTGCCTCCATTATTCCAGCACCATTTCAATATCACCTAATCACCGACTGTATGCTTAGTCTAGTACAGTGACAAATAAAAAAATAACAAAACTATGTTGTTCAATCAACTTAAGATAAATATGCTGTCCAGGGTAGTGATTTTTGTGTGTGTGTGTGTGTGTGTGTGTGTGTGTGTGTGTGTGTGTGTGTGTGTGTGTGTGTGTGTGTGTGTGTGTGTGTGTGTGTGTGTGTGTGTGTGTGTGTGTGTGTGTGTGTGTGTGTGTGTGTGTGTGTGTGTGCAAGTAGAGAAAAAAACATGTTGACTTACACTACTTGTAGAGAAACGCCAATGCCATCCTCATCTTTCCAGTTGTCTAAATGGTCTATGACTGGCTAAAATGCTTGCTCGCTAGCCTAACTTCCCTTCATGGGCAACGATGCGCCAGGTCAGCTAGTTAAAATTAGCCTAACATTACTACATCTAGCTACATGTTGAACTTCCATCCTCTCAGGCCAGGGGCACAATGTATGAATTTATGGCTGGACCAGAATCGGCGGTATAATCATTGGCCAGTATGGAGAATTAAGTTAAACCACAAGACCAAATCCCTATCTCCTCCATGGCTAATTTAGGAAAGGGATGATTTTAGCTAGCTAGCCACCGAAGGACAATGACACAACGAGATGCAACAATTCAAGTTTTCTGTTACTGACGTTTGGCTTCTAATGTGATCTGATTGGTGTGAAGCCAAATCCAGACTGGCTTCTCTTTACACTTTTTGGGGGTGTGCCAGGACCATTCACAGCTGAGCTCACTCAATTTAGCTCAATGCTGATTGGCTATTATTTTTTATCAAGGGAAGCTAAATACTCACTGGCTTGCCTTGCATTCAACACTACGGGCAGCAACAATGTCATACATTTTCTGACCAGACAGCATAGATGGGCTACACACACAGAGACAGAGGGGCACTGTTTTGTTTGCTTGGATGCTTTCTCCGGTGAGATACATTCAGCTTCTTGAGAATTAAAGGAAATGTATGAAACACAGAGAGATAAAGGATCAATTGGAGGAAGCCTGGCTTCCCTTGGCATCCATGAATAAATGCCACTGAATGTTTCATATGAGGTGTTAGTTCAGAACATCACTTTTTCATTCAGGGTATATCCATACATACAGTTGAAGTCGGAAGTTCACATGCACTTAGGTTGGAGTCATTAAAACTTGTTCTTCAACCACTCCACCAATTTCTTGTTAACAAACTATAGTTTTGACAAGTTGGTTAAGAACTACTTTGTGAATGACACAAGTAATTTTTCCAACAATGGTTTACAGACAGATTATTTCACTTAAAATTCTCTGTATCACAATTCCAGTGGGTCAGAAGTTAACATACACTAAGTTGAGTGTGCCTTTAAACAGCTTGGAAAATTCCAGAAAAAGATGTCATAGCTTTAGAAGCTTCTGGTAGGCTAATTGACATCATTTGAGTCATCCGCTCAGGAAGGAGACATGTTCTGTCTCCTAGAGATTAATGTACTTTGGTGCAAAAAGTGCAACGCAAACTCAGAACAGCAGCAAAGGACCTTGTAAAGATGCTGGAGGAAACAAGTACAAAAGTATCTACAGTAAAACTGGTCCTATATCAACATAACCTGAAAGGCTGCTCAGCAAGGAAGAAGCCACTCCTCCAAAACCGGCATAAATAATCCAGACTACTGTTTGCAACTCCACATGGGGACAAAGATTGTACCTTTTGGGGAAATGTCCTCTGGTCTGATGAAACAATGGGTCTTCCAATTCGACAATGACCCCAATGACCACAAGCAAACTTCCAAAGTTGTGGTAAAATGGCTTAAGAACAACAAAGTGAAGGTATTGGAGAGGCCATCACAAAGCCCTGACCTCAATCCTATAGACAATTTGTTGACAGAACTGAAAAAGTGTGTGTGAGCAAGGAGGTCTACAAACCTGACTCAGTTACACCAGCGCTGTCAGGAGGAATGGGCCAAAATTCACCCAACTTATTGTGGAAGGCTACCCAAAATGTTTGACCTAAGTTAAACAGTTTAAAGGGATTTCTACCAAATACTAATTGAGTGTATGTAAACTTCTGACCCACTGGGAATGTGATGAAAGAAATAAAGGCTGAAATAAATCATTCTCTCTACTATTATTCAGACATTTCACATTCTTAAAATAAAGTGGTGATCCTAACTGACCTAAGTGGGGGAATTTATACTAGGATTAAATGTCAGGAACTGTGGAAAAACTAAGTTTAAATGTATTTGGCTAAGGTGTATGTAAACTTCCGACTTTAACTGTATCTATTTTACATAAAGGGTTTTAATTTCTAAATGGTATCTAGTCCCCCCATATGAAGGTGTCATAAATATTTTGACAAATTCACAAACGTGTATTAAAGGTAGACTCAGCAAAATTATGTTGCCACAAGCAGCACAAGAGATATTGAGATGAGCGAGATGCAACACTTTGCTCTCACACTGTCACACACAGTACAGTATCTGCGCATGAGCACAGGTTCACTTCACGTTTCTCAAGCATCTGAGTTTGACCAAATGGGTGACCCAGCTTGAAGCCATGCCCTCAGCATGTGGTCCTGTATCTTCAGACAGAAAGATAAATGCGACTGCTTCGGGTAGCATTGTTATTATTGAGAAGTGACATCATCTCGTGGTACGCTAAACAGCAATCAGGCCTCTCTCTCTGCAGCCGCACAATGCAATCCAGATGTGCATTTGATTAAAGGCTTAAACGAGATTGAAGAGGGTGAGAAGTAGGGAGGTATACCATAGGTCAACCCCTGGATAATAAAACAAAGAGTTTTGTAAATGTATTTTAAAACAAAAACACATGGCTGTAAATTATCCCATGCAATCCCTGCTATCTGCCCCTCCTTTTCCCTCTCCTCCTCCTCCTTCTCCTCGTCGTCCTCCTCCTCCATCTGCCACCTCTTGGTTTGTAGCACTTGATAATCTGCATGAAAATTCCTGTCTAATGGTATCCCCCGTTCACTCTGATACCTTACAGGTTTGTGTAATAGCTGTTGGAAAATCAGATACTGAGGAATTATTCACGTGTTACTCTTTGGAGATTGATTGTGTATAGGCACTGTTTTGTTTATGCAACCAAGTAAACACTGACCCTGAATTATGAATATGAATCGTTACACAGAATGATCAGCCTAATTATATCCTCAAAAGCATAGTTGGTAGAGCATGGCTCTTGCAATGCCAGACTAGTGGGTTAGATTCCCAGGACCACCCATACGTAAAAAAAAAAGTCTACTATTTTATAAAATGACAGCATTCCAACAGGTTGCCTGAATTATTTAAAAATTCAGAAGACTTACTGCAGAGGTAGAGTTACCTCTTCAACACTTGTTCAGTCTCCACGTTTTTCAGTGTCAAATTAACACGTTGCTTAGTGTATTGAAACAAACAATAAAACAAATCTACCTGCAATAGAACATACTGGGAAATATGATAATGATGGGCTTGGTTTTGGTTTAACACTTTATTAACACCAACACTGGGATTATTTTACACCAATGAGTGGTAATTTAACACTTGTATCAACACTAGACATGTTACACTGAAAAATCAACACAAGGTAACACTGGGCATTTGCTTTATTCCTGCATGGTATGATCCACTATCCCCTGTGGCTGCAAGACGAGCCAGACACTTAAGACCAGGTCTGGGTTCAAAAAGTATTTGAAATGTTTCAAATACTTTGAGCATTTTCTCTAGCCTGCCTGTAGTGCCAGATGGGTGGGGTTTGTTGTGTTGTGGCTATTCTATTGGTTCTAGCTCAATCAAGACCAAGTAAAGTTTTTTTTTAATTATTTCAAATATTATTTGAACCCAGATCTGGTTCGGACTGACCGCAACCTGAACTACAACATAAAATGACTCACCTAACACTGACTACACGGGCGTGACCGTCCCTACCCAGGCTCAGTTTTTTTCCCCAACCTTTGAGGAGAGAGGAGCCAAGGTTTGAAACCAAAGCAAAAACCCACCCAGCTCTTCAAGCAATCCCAATTGTTTGCTTTACTATACATGTTGCTGATGCACGATGGATGGATGTAAGGATGAAATATGAGAACATTATGACTCAACGTATTTTGTTACCCACAGTCTAAACTAAGCTTAATGTTAAAAGAGTTTTCAAAGAGGGTGTTCTGTGGTCAAATCGGCTCTGAGGTGATGGCTGCGACGTCATAAGAATCCGGATGTAGTACCTTTTCCCTTATGTCCATGTGAGTGTAGAGAAACAACAGGGTATTTTATAGGGGTCTCCAAGCCCTTGAAGTTAACAGGGGGATCTCCCCTATGGTGTACATTTCTGACTCACCACCTGGATCTGGTCTTATGTAGCAACATTTGAAATTGTGTTTTTTACATTGGATAAAAGCAGAGACTCAGAGCTACAAAATGGCATATCATAAACTGCATTTTTGAGGAACAATGGGAAAGTAATTCTGCTTTGAAAGAACATCGCCTTTGAATGTTTTGGTATCTAGTTAAGAGGCCTTCTTTGTCTACACCCATTCAGCATCGTTCACACCCTCTTAAGCTTTAGCCCCACCCATCTCGTTTCACTCTCGGAGCATTCAGAGCGCACACTTGACGCTCTGGCCAATGATTTATTTACCTCTGGATAACATGAAAACATCCTAACCAGCCCTGCTGGCAACATTTACATTACATCATTACATTTAAGTCATTTAGCAGACGCTCTTACATTTACATTTACATTTAAGTCATTTAGCAGACGCTCTTATCCAGAGCGACTTACAAATTGGTGCATTCACCTTATGACATCCAGTGGAACAGTCACTTTACGATAGTGCATCTAAAACTTAAGGGGGGGGTGAGAGGGATTACTTATCCTATCCTAGGTATTCCTTAAAGAGGTGGGGTTTCAGGTGTCTCCGGAAGGTGGTGATTGACTCCGCTGTCCTGGCGTCGTGAGGGAGTTTGTTCCACCATTGGGGGCCAGGGCAGCGAACAGTTTTGACTGGGCTGAGCGGGAGCTGTACTTCCTCAGTGGTAGGGAGGCGAGCAGGCCAGAGGTGGATGAACGCAGTGCCCTTGTTTGGGTGTAGGGCCTGATCAGAGCCTGGAGGTACTGAGGTGCCGTTCCCCTCACAGCTCCGTAGGCAAGCACCATGGTCTTGTAGCGGATGCGAGCTTCAACTGGAAGCCAGTGGAGAGAACGGAGGAGCGGGGTGACGTGAGAGAACTTGGGAAGGTTGAACACCAGACGGGCTGCGGCGTTCTGGATGAGTTGAAGGGGTTTAATGGCACAGGCAGGGAGCCCAGCCAACAGCGAGTTGCAGTAATCCAGACGGGAGATGACAAGTGCCTGGATTAGGACCTGCGCCGCTTCCTGTGTGAGGCAGGGTCGTACTCTGCGGATGTTGTAGAGCATGAACCTACAGGAACGGGCCACCGCCTTGATGTTGGTTGAGAACGACAGGGTGTTGTCCAGGATCACGCCAAGGTTCTTGGCGCTCTGGGAGGAGGACACAATGGAGTTGTCAACCGTGATGGCGAGATCATGGAACGGGCAGTCCTTCCCCGGGAGGAAGAGCAGCTCCGTCTTGCCGAGGTTCAGCTTGAGGTGGTGATCCGTCATCCACACTGATATGTCTGCCAGACATGCAGAGATGCGATTCGCCACCTGGTCATCAGAAGGGGGAAAGGAGAAGATTAATTGTGTGTCGTCTGCATAGCAATGATAAGAGAGACCATGTGAGGTTATGACAGAGCCAAGTGACTTGGTGTATAGCGAGAATAGGAGAGGGCCAAGAACAGAGCCCTGGGGGACACCAGTGGTGAGAGCGCGTGGTGAGGAGACAGATTCTCGCCACGCCACCTGGTAGGAGCGACCTGTCAGGTAGGACGCAATCCAAGCGTGGGCCGCGCCGGAGATGCCCAACCCGGAGAGGGTGGAGAGGAGGATCTGATGGTTCACAGTATCGAAGGCAGCCGATAGATCTAGAAGGATGAGAGCAGAGGAGAGAGAGTTAGCTTTAGCAGTGTGGAGCGCCCCCCGTGATACAGAGGAGAGCAGTCTCAGTTGAATGACTAGTCTTGAAACCTGACTGATTTGGATCAAGAAGGTCATTCAGAGAGAGATAGCGGGAGAGCTGGCCAAGGACGGCACGTTCAAGAGTTTTGGAGAGAAAAGAAAGAAGGGATACTGGTCTGTAATTGTTGACATCGGAGGGATCGAGTGCAACAATTTTGTCACGATTTTATGCCAACGTTTACTGATACCAGCCATATTCAATGGGTGTTGTACACTTTAGCTTAAAACATGTAGCTAGCTAGCTAGGTAAACAATGAACCTAGCTAGGTAAACAACATGTAAGATCACACACGTCAGGTAACATTAGCTAACGAGCCAGCCGGTTAACGTTAGCTAGTTAAACAACAATGAACATAGTGCAAAATCATATCATTATTACCCTGCATGAATCTGCTGGGAGCTAACCAACCAGGTTCAATGTTAGCTAGCTAACATTAGGATCTAACTCGCAAAGCAAACGGCTTTGGGATACGAATAATAACATCATACACGTAACGCCAGCTAGGGAGCCAGTCAGCTAACATTAGTTAACTAGCCAGCTAACAGTACAATTTAACTTGAAATGAAACCACTTTCTGTCAAATTTAGAAACATGCAAAATCTGAAAATGTAGCTAGCTAATGCTAGACTATCTTACCCGTAAACATCATCATGCATGAAGGACATGTCTCCCTGTCACGGATCCTCTAGAAAGTGGAGCGCTACACTTGCGCAGCTCCACAACACAATATATTTTTTTAAAGACGCGTTCAACAGGATTACCAACACAGACTGACCAGCTCAAATAGACAGAAGCCTTCTATATGGCAGACCAATCCTAATTCCTCTCTCGGCTGTCCAGCCCACTCAGTATCTCAGCCAACCATGGTTAGTGGCTTAACCAACAAGGCCTGTAATTTAACAATTGTATTCATATTTACAGATGGTAGACGAGTATGTTCTTAAGGCACATGAAAGTTCATATGTTCCAGAAGGCATTTCTGAAGAAAAAACAAACACGTTTTGATACATAATCTTTTAAATGGCTCTCCTGTGAAGTCGTGACTTGAGACATATGCATAGTTTCCTGAAACGGGTCACATTTTAAGACACCCTCAGCCTCAATCCACACAGGGTCCTAAAATGTCCACTACAATCCCCTCTCTCTCCATGTTAAGCAGCACTTGCCATTTCTCCAGGGCCAAACACTAGACCATCTCCAGTGGAAAGGAAATCATAACTCACTGTCTGTGCTGCTGTCCCAGTTGCTATGAAGCTATCTGTTCGTGTAAGCTTGACAGGCTATGGATTCTGTTAGGGTGGAGGTTCGAGGAAGCTATGCAGGAACTTTAGCCTGCCCTTCCCTGCCTATGTGCCTCAGAGAGAGAGGTTGTGCTAGTGCAGTAGGCGAGCATGATGCAAAGCAAAACACTTTACATTAACATGAAAATAGGGAGTGTGTGAGGCCTGTCTATCATCTTTTTCATGTTTTTGCTTGACCAATAAATTATTTGTTTATTTCTCTGCTTAGCCTCTGACTCTCGATTGAGTTCTTGCCAGAAAAGGGAAACATTTTAAGTTATTTACTTAATGGTGTCATGTTGAACTCAGTGGTTAACAGTAGACGTGTTAAAAAGACAGTCTTTACAAATGTACAAATGTAGAAGTTTCTGGCTGACTACTGTTAATGAACTTCCGGTTAGCAATAGCCATACATCTGAGACACCCAGTTAAGTGTTAATTTCAAGCTTTTTCCAAGATGCATCGTACCTGCTTAATTAAAAAAATATTTGGGAAGTCTGAATGGGGTGTCCAATCCTGAAGAGACCTACAGCAAAGGCAATTCAGATGGCAAGCATAGCAACAATGGCCACCAGATCAAGCTGAGCTGGCTAAACAACATGATAGCTGTCACGGCTCTCGTTGGAAGGAGTGGACCAAAGTGTGGCGTGGAAAGTGTTCATGATTATTTATTTACCAAAAAACACTTGAACAAAATAACAAAGAGAAAAAAAAACACGCACAGTTCTGACAGGTAATGACATGAAACAGAAAACAACTACCCAGACTAAGCTATCTAGAAGGTTGGGCACCTGGGGGGGACCCACTGCCTGGGTTACAATGAGTAGTGCTTCTATCTTAGTGAAACACAGCGGCTATGAAACACATCTCACTCCCACATCTAAATGGTGGCATGTACAGACATATGGTTTCAATGGGAATTGGCCACTAAGCCACCCAAGGAACTACAATATGGTCTGTCATTATGGGTAATTCCTTAGTCATTATGCCCAAAATTGTAATTAAAATATGGATAGGTCATGCAATGATTGGCCACTTTAACCAATGTATTTTTTCCCCAACCTCTTTGTTTTGAAGTTCTGAAAATCTAAATCAGTAAACAAACTTAGGTCATGTGTTTTGCCACTAAGTAATGGATACCAACACAACACTTGCAGTGCAGTATAATATACTGGAATATGATTACAGGCCTGTAGACATTGGTTTTGCATTAATCATGCAGTTGGGACAGGCTTGCTGTTGAATCATTTGGCATGATTAGGGAAGCAGAGAGCAAAACAGAGAGGGAAAAACCTTTCTCATTTCATCTCAACACGGAGCCATTGCTTCATGTCCTCGCCCTTTCTCACAAGGCCAAATAAAACATAAAGTGGAAACTTTGACTTTGGGAAAATAGGAATACCTTACCTTGCCATATTGCTTTTCATGTTGAATTAATATTCATGATCATTGTCTAAAATTGGTATTTTTTGTTATTTTTTTATAGCTGTGATTGATTCATGACTTTTGACTGGCCTCACGATTCACCTTCTCAATATTTAAATTGATGTTTATATTCAATCCTTGCACGTATTTACTCTCTTGTGTGAAAGGATTATTATTGTGAACCTTTCATCTACCTTAGCCCTAAAGAGAGGCCTATACTAATTTCCACTGTGAATAGATTGCTATTCAATCAAGCAACAGTCTTTGACACTGTTATAAACAAGACTGATTGAAATTGAGATGTGCAGAGTTCTAGTGATAGACCACATAAACAGTACAGTAGGAGAGAGAGGGGTAAGTTGAGTGATGTCACCATGTCAAATTAATGTGTTGTTTTAGAGGTTTCATGATGCGTGTGTCTAAACAAAAGTACATACTTTTAAGATTAGAGATCCCAACTGGTGGATATAACAGGCTACAATATGAGGTCCTAAACCTAGCATCATTGTAGCTGTATGGGCTAATATAGTCTTAATGTTCGCTTTGGAGTAAGTTGAGACAATGGCAAGTTGAGCAAATTGAAGTGTTTTCTTTTCAGGCATAATGCAAGGCATTATCGCTGGGATATGGGGTAACAAAAGGACCTGGCCTAGGTTAAAAGTGTTAGTTTATCGTGTTAGTGTTAGTGTTAGAAAGTGTTTGTCAGGTGTTAAGCCAGTTTTAAAACATGCTTAGTATTATTAAAAGACAAAAAAAGCAATAGGGATTGTGTGGAAAAAGTAAATATACCTAATACAAAAGTAAAGTAAAAGTGAAAGTCACCCAGTAATATACTACTTGAGTAAAAGTCTAACCGTATTTGGTTTTAAATATACTTAAGTATCAAAAGTAAATGTAAATTGCAAAAATATATTTAAATATCAAAGTAAAGTTATAAATCACTTCAAATTGCTATTAAGCCAGCCAGACGTCACCATTTTCTTTTTTCTTTTTATTTACAGATAGCCAGGGCCACACTACAACAGGCAAACATAATTATCAAACAAAGCATTTGTATTTAGTTAATCCGTCAGATCAGAGGCAGTCGAGATGACCAGGGATGTTCTCTTAATAAGTATGTGAATTGGACCATTTTCCTGTCCTGCTAAGCATTCAAAATGCATTCAGGACAGTACTTTTGGGTGTCAGGGAAAATGTATGTAAAAAGTACATTATTTTCTTTAGGAATGTAGTGAAATAATAGTAAAAGTACTCAAAAATATGAATAGTAAAGTACAGATACCCCCCCAAAATTAATTAAGTAGTACTTTAAAGTATTTTTACTTAGGTATTTTACAACACTGTGTTTGGGTAAAAAAAGATAGATATGTAACAGGCCCTGGGCATGAGATCCAGCTACAGTTAACAAAGTTACGTTTTACACAGGGAGAAAAAAGACATAGGTAGATTCTTCCTCTTTTTGTCTGTCTCTTTAATAAATGCATGTTGTCTTTTTTTCAGTTTCAGACCATTTTAAAATGTCATACCATAAAAGTACAAACATATAGACCTGTATGTCCACAATACAAAAGAAAATACAAATGATTATCATACATAGAAACTAGTAATTACCTACTAGACTGTACATTTACATTATATTTAAGTCATTTAGCAGACGCTCTTATCCAGAGCGACTTACAAATTGGTGCATTCACCTTATGACATCCAGTAGAACAGTCACTTTACAATAGTGCATCTAAATCTTAAAGGGGAAGGGGGTGAGAAGGATTACTTATCCTATCCTAGGATATAACAGTATAAAGTTATTGTAAACATATAAACTGTTTCATTACAAATAAATCGAACAATGAGAGCCCATGAGTGAGAATACCTGCTCTATGTCCAAACATTAACATTAACCCTGAACAGTGCTATTTCATAGCCTAGCAATAAGTAGTATAACATTTTAGTAACCCACAGTAGTATAACATTTTAGTAAACCTTAGGAAGTCAGTGCAACATATAAAGAGAGAAAATAGTATCCATCTTCGTTTCTGGATGTACTGTCACGCCCTGACCTTTAGTTCCTTTTTTATGTCTCTATTTTGGTTTGGTCGGGGCGTGAGTGGGGTGGGTATTCTGTTTTTCTATGTTTTCTTTTCTATGTGTTTGGCCTGGTATGGTTCCCAATCAGAGGCAGCTGTCTATCGTTGTCTCTGATTGAGAACCATACTTAGGTAGCCTTTTCCCACCTGGTGTTTGTGGGTAGTTGCTTCCTGTTTTGTGTTTTCAGGACTGGTTCGATTTTCATTTCTTACATTCACTTTGTTACTTTGTATTTTCATGTTCTGTGTTAATAAATGATCATGGACACTTAACACGCTGCGTTTTGGTCCGATCCTTCCTACTCCTCATCCAATGAAGATGAAGATCGTTACACGTACCTTGTACACAGGATTGTCTCCAACTTGTTCCTTCACAATGTATATCCCAGTATGGTCATAGTTTCCCAGGACCTCATCGCTTACTGAGATTCCGCACAAGCACTCTGTCTCCTGGCTTCATCTCTCATCTGTTTATCATAGTACGTCTTATTTCTTGAGCTGAATTGCTCACTGTTCCTTGACATGATCTTGTATTCCTCAGCCATTCTGTTGGCCCATGTCTCGGCATAGCCTCTGGGTGAACTTGTCTCTTCTGTCATCAAGTCAAACAACAGATCCACTGGCAGGCGTGGATGGCGACCATATAGTATGTAGGTAAAAATGAGAACCCAGTGGCATGTATGCATGTACGATTTGTCGGAGATGGACTTTCCACTAGTATTGCTCCCTCTCTTCGAGGGTCCTTAGCATATGCAACAAAGTCCTGTTGAACCTCTCAGCTGGATTTCCTTGGGGGTGGTACAGTGACATTCTTGTATCGTCCACTCCTGAAAGTTGCTGGAGTGTCTTGAAGAGCTGGTTCTCAAACTTGCGTCCCCGATCATGATGTAGAGTCGAGGGGTATCCAAACTGAGGGATAAAAATCATTGAATATTTGTTCTGCTGCTTTCTTGACAGACTTGTTCTTCATAGGGTAAGCTTGAGCAAACCTTTTGAAGTTGTTAACAACAACAACCAAGATGTACTCATAACCACATCAACTGGCTTCTAAGGGAAGGTAACTTTCAACTTACGAAAAAGAAGATGCCTGTACCATGAAAGTTTAAATGTATTACATTATGAGTTTGCATCCCAATATTACACCTCGTATACTGTACATCACAGAAGACTGAAATATAACAAAACTGTTTGACATACAAAACACCAGATTTTTGGGAAGCTTTTTGGAATAATGTTTATTGGTTATGAAAAATATTCATAACATTCCACCCATGAGGCCACTAGGTCATTTGACCTACATTCTCTATCACTTTAAACTCAAGCAAGAGCCTCTCAATTGTCAGCTGACTTAATAGGAATGGAACATGAATGGATAGATCAGGATTGTCGTTCTTAGGTAAGTTGACAGTAACTTCACCCCAGCCATGTGTATGGTACAGTATCTCCATTCACAGCATAGACATCAAACCTCCGTCGGCTCCCATGAGCTCAGTGAGCGGCCTCACATTTTGACCAGTTAAGTATTTTTCCTTCCAGGCATGATCTAAGATGCTCACTTGGGCTCCTGTATCAAGTCAGACGTTTGTTGTCTAGCCATTCATATTTCATATGAGCAGGCATTTCTTTCCTATAAGCTGGGCTACTTTATCATCTTCTGCGGCCAGCTAGCCTTGTGAGTGTACCTTGGGAGAAGCACCTCCGGTCTTGCCTCTTGTCTTTACACCAACTGTCTTGGCCGATGCATGTGGTGAGACCGTACTCTTGGGATATACACTTTGAGGTCTTGACCCTGTGAAACCATCCGTTTGGGACTGTAGCTGCTGCCCGATTACTGGTTGTCCCTGCACAGTGACCGGCTCCCGTTTCCTGAGCGCTTTAGTCTCTTTAGAGAGCCTAATGCTCTTTGTCCTTCCTTTCCTCAGAAGAAACAGTGGCTACAGTTCGGTACACCCTGTTCAACACATTGGGGGCAACAATGTGGTTTCTCACTTCTGGGCCTAGACGGTTGGCTTGGGGAACACTGGCATGCATGTTCTGGATGTCTTGACTGTGGCAGAGACTCTATCATGCTGAATAAAGCTTCAACCTGCACACTGAGCTGTTGTATGGACTTACTTTGGTGTTTACGGTCAGCAACCTCCTCCTTTTTGATACAGTCATTGTTACTATGGCTATCATCAAGCTGTACGCTATGAGCATGTGTAGGTTTGGGGTGGGTTATAGGGCCTAACCTATGCTGACTCTCATGCTCGTCACTGGTTATTTTCGTCACATGCCTTAGTGTTACTTATCAGACATTTTGCTGTCAGTAAAGAGGGGTCTCAACTCCTTGTGAATATGGCTGTGCCCCTGGTAAACAGTGTGTAAGAATACATCTTGCACTCTCTTTACATCATATCTTGTGTCTGTGTTTGCTTCTTTTGACGTGAACAGAATTGTCCGTTTCAGCACTATCATCCTATAGAGAAACTGTTGCGGTGTCTGTTGTTCACTTTGTTGAACACACAAGCTTTTGGAATACTTTGGTACTGTTCCTTGCCCCTAAGTGACTCTGGAGAAATGCTTTTAAACTCCGCTATTGTCAAGTCGTCTTTGTTCATATGCATGTGTAACAGTATAACTTCAGTCCGTCCTCTCGCACGAACCAGGGACCCTCTGCACACACAGACAACAGTCACCCACTATGCATCGTCATCCATGGCTCCACAAAAGCCGAGGCCCTTGCAGAGCAAGGGGAACCACTGCTTCAAGGTCTCAAAGCGAGTGACGTCACCGATTGAAACGCTATTAGTGTGCACCACCGCAAACTAGCTAGCCATTTCACATCGGTTAACATGTCCTTAAAGTTTCCAGGGTTCATGATCCGCAACATGCTTCTGACTCTCATTTTCACTGCCGTTCTCTTTAATCCTTTCTTCTATTTGTTTGCACACATTGTTGTAGCCTATGTCTGACGGGTGGTCGCTTATTTGACCCTCATGAATCTTGAATTCTCTCCGCTGCAGGTAAGAGAGATCTCTTAGGGAGACTACACAGTGCTATGTTTCTCAGCTGTGGGTGGATTAGGGGTAATCTATATTGAGTTTCCTACCTAGTACCTCATAGCTAGAAAGCATTCTCTGGTACTCAGTATCAGTATCTGATGGTCATTGGTGAAGGAGGTGTATTTTCAGAATGAGCGCTACCCTCTTGGCTATCGGGTGAAGGTACAAGACTTAGATGATGACTCTGTTTAGCTAGATCCCATTGCATCTTTCAGAACTAGGGGTGTATTCGCAATCGTATCTTGAAGTTGACAAGTGATAGTTGGATCGGATGATACTTGTGATTGGAAGAAACGGAAGAAATGCATAAATAGATGTTGGCAAAATACCTCCCTGCACATTCTCACTGCAAAAAAAACCTGCATATTAGGAGCAGCACGTGGAGGGGTGGGTCTGTGGGTGTGTGTCTGTGTGTCCTCAACTTTGAGCAGGAAGCCAAGTTTACTGTCACTCAGTCAGAATGCGCATCAGCGTTTCATATTTTTTCCATACCCTTACCCCGCTTGTCAGCACATTAACAGATTCATAGAAAACCTCACCATGTAATTTATCACACTAGCAGGCAGCAGCAATCTAAATGATCAGACCGAAAACATGCAATGAAAAGTGATCGGGTGAAATTATGAAGCAAGTGGATGGAGAAATACAACTTCACCCTATCCAATCAGAGCAGCAGGATCAATTTACAACCTGCCCTTGTCCTTGCAGACAGGCAAACTAGCCAGTGGAGGTATTTCAACCAAATAGAACATGACTGACTCAAAGACAGTACAGTATGGTTTTGAAACTCCGACTGACTGACATGAGGAAGATGCTTGCTGGCACTTGAAAATAACTTTTTTTCTGACCACGGATAACTACAAAAAATACTCGGATCATATTCGAC
This sequence comes from Oncorhynchus gorbuscha, assembly GCF_021184085.1. Taxonomy (NCBI): domain Eukaryota; kingdom Metazoa; phylum Chordata; class Actinopteri; order Salmoniformes; family Salmonidae; genus Oncorhynchus; species Oncorhynchus gorbuscha. Next base: position 46,767,791 of record NC_060180.1, on the reverse strand, counting down.
TTGCCTATTTCTGTTACGATACTAGTTTTGTCCGACTACTTGGCACACCCCTATTCAAAACCAACAGTTCAACCATTCCCCCATTCTTATAATAAAGAAAATGTCTTACTCTACATGAAAGGATGAATATGCTCAAAACAACCCTCTTCGTCATCTGATAGACTTCCTCCATTGTCAGCACGTGCAGGCTCTTCCTGATGTCCCACACCAGGCCCTTCCTCGCACCGTCCAACATGGCCTCACTGTATCACTAATGCAGGTCAAACGGCTATACAGGGCACACCTTTCCGGATGTCTGAATCAGCATCCTTCAGCAGGTGAAGCCGATCCCGGTCGAGGCCCCAAGAATCTGTAACAGGCCCTGGGCATGAGATCCCACCAATGTTCCCTCTAAACTGCGTGCACACCTGCAGCTTCCCTGGTACTGCCGAGCAGAAGAAATATCAGCTCACGCAGAGAAGCACGAGATTGAACTTCACCCAATTTTCTAGTTTTCCCTTTTAGTTAACACTAATAACATGTCCCTCTACTGTAGGAATTACCAATATTAGCCACTTTCAATGCAACATAATGAAACAAAACAAACTATGTAAGAGATTTTCTTGTAGGCAGAACACACCGGAGTAGGATTCTATTGCATTGACAGGCACAACTCAGCCTGTCAGTATCCCTATTTGCAAATAGATCATTGCCATATATGAATCTGTGCCATTCACTTTGAACTGGACTGCATGAGGGGCATGAGGGGATACGAGTAGATGCGCTTGTTTTGAGATTAAAGCAAGAGCTGCATGTAGCCTCCAGGTGATTCAGTCCCTGGTCCTATCACACTTAGAGCAATGTACGTGTAACGGATGTGAAACGGCTAGCTTAGTTAGCGGTGTGCGCTAAATAGCGTTTCAATCGGTTACGTCACTTGCTCTGAGACCTTGAAGTAGTAGTTCCCCTTGCTCTGCAAGAGCCGCGGCTTTTGTGGAGCGATGGGTAACGATGCTTCGTGGGTGACTGTTGATGTGTGCAGAGGGTCCCTGGTTTGCGCCCGGGTATGGGCGAGGGGACGGTTTAAAAATTATACTGTTACATTGATGCTGTTGACCCGGATTACTGGTTGCTGCGGAAAAAGGAGGAAGGTCAAAAGGGGGGTAAGTGTAACGGATGTGAAACGGCTAGCTTAGTTAGCGGTGTGCGCTAAATAGCGTTTCAATCTGTTACGTCACTTGCTCTGAGACCTTGAAGTAGTAGTTCCCCTTGCTCTGCAAGAGCCGTGGCTTTTGTGGAGCGATGGGTAACGATGTTTCGTGGGTGACTGTTGTTGATGTGTGCAGAGGGTCCCTGGTTCGCGCCCGGGTATGGGCGAGGGGACGGTTTAAAAATTATACTGTTACATACGGTTATATGGTCAATACCTTGGCCTATCACACTTAGAGCACTGTCCGGTTATATGGTCAATACCTTGGCCTATCACACTTAGAGCACTGTCCGATTACATGGTCAATCCCTGGTCCTATCACACTTAGAGTACTGTCCGGTTATATGGTTAATCCCTGGTCCTATCACACTTAGAGCACTGTCCGGTTACATGGTCAATCCCTGGTCCTATCACACTTAGAGCACTGTCCGGTTACATGGTCAATCCCTGGTCCTATCACACTTAGAGCACTGTCCGGTTACATGGTCAATCCCTGGTCCTATCACACTTAGAGCACTGTCCGGTTACATGGTCAATCCCTGGTCCTATCACACTTAGAGCACTGTCCGGTTATATGGTCATCTACATCAAAGAAAGATATAAAAAAGCTCCAAATGGCTCAAAACAGGGCTGCCAGATTATCTCTTCATTGCTCTAACCGTATGAATATTATCCAAATACATCAGAATCTCTTATGGCTTCACGTTAAAAACAAATGACTATCTAGTCTTCTGATTTTCTTTAGGAATGTTATATTTAAAAAATTGTTTAAAAAAATGTATTTTTCGGTCCAGTTAATACATACTAGCAACCACCAAACCAGACAGGCAAATTCAGGGCAGCTAAAACAACCCAAGCCAAGGACAAATAGCCTTAAATCTACAGTTGTTTATTGAGCCGTTTTTTTATAGAGCCGTAGCTGAATGGAACTCTTTACCAATCCATATTTCTCAGGCAAAAAGTAAATCCACCTAAATCCATAAAACAATATCTACTGCAATAGACCAGATGACTGGACAGCAAATAGAAAGTATCAACTGAATGTTAAATGGGTTTCCTGTCAGTTATTTTAATTATCTGTAATGTCTACTTGTTGAATGTTTGAAGTCTTGATTGTGGCTGTTTGTAATGTCTTGTTAATTGGTGTTGGACCCCAGGAAGATCAGCTAGCATTACGGTGTAAGCTAATGGGCATCCTAATACAAATGTACAAAATTACAAAATTACGTGTGCACATTTTTTCCATATTCTTTGTTAGTAAGTCAAGAATTTGCTCAGATATAGCTACATTTCTACTCAGCAATGGGGGAGTGGTTGCTTCCTACATTAGCACAAGAGGTGTGCATTTCTAGCCATATTCGAAAAGCAAGTCAGGTAAAGAGCATTTCTTCTGTCTTAAAGGGGCAGTGTTGTATTTTGAGACTGGCTTGAATAATCTAATGAGCAATAGCCAGAGGGTAGCATAATGTGTTTGATTCTCTGTAATAATAGTATGGGAATAATGCATTTACTTTATTTTGTAAAGTGTTTTCTTGCATCAAACAACACATTCTCAGTCACCTTCTTGTCTGAAGGACAAGTGGACAAACAAGTGCATATTTTCTCCAAACGCCTCACAGAATGCATACCTACGTCAAACACGCCACACTGGCTGCTACTGTAGGCTGAATTATAGAACAGCTATGTCCATGTTAAAATGTTATGGGATGCATTTTCTCCATTCTTTTTGATGGTAGGCCACTCTGGTAGGCCTACATTATGATACAATATCTACATAACTCTACTTGGCCACTTTTAGAACTGTAATTTAAAGTGGGTACAGCCTCAGAATTCACAATAAACGCTCGACCTGAAGTTGCACAGAATTTTCACCACATTCCAGGTTGGGCTCAGCAGACCTGAAATTTGCTCAGTGCTGAAAAAGATGACAGGGAACGTTAGATCTCACTGCAGATAATAAAGTCCTGTTTTACAATAGGGAGAAAGAAGACAAAGGAGAATAAAATCATATTACTTTTCCAACAATGCATATTGTTCAATTTTTTTTTCAGTTTCAGTCCATTTTCAAATGTCACACAATAAAAATATATACCATTTCTAAACAGAAACTGTTTCATTACAAATAAATCATACAATGAAAACAAATGAGTGAGGACGCCTGTTGACCAAAAGTTCATTCTAACCCTGAACAGTACTATTCCATCGCTTAGCAAATGAAACGTACAAATGGACTTTTAAACAGTAGTAGTATACAGTAGTATAATTTCAGTAACCCTTAATAAGTCAGTGCAACATATATATAGTAAATATAACTTAATAGGAGCAACATCTCATTTCGATGAAAGACAAATTTATCGAAGCATATTTGACCTTTCACATTCAGCAGACATTGCTTAGAAAAACGCCGGCCCATTAGTTACCAATGGAGGAAATGCTAACATAGTTTCACTATGTAAAAAAACGTTTATACCCAAAACATCGACGCCAAAATAAAGTGCTAGTGAGATGAACATGTTATCTCAATAATTAAATTCCTATTTTGTATTTGTGTAATTTACTAAACTGTTTTACACAGGGAGAAAGAAGAAAAAGGAGTTTGTTTTTCAGTAAGGAGAAGTTTCTTCCTCTTTTTGTCTGTACCCTAGCGCTCCTGCAGCTCCTCCTAGTGGTAAACACTGGAGAATATCATTCCCATAGGAGGTATATGGGAAAAAGTCAAATAACAAAACACAACTAATACAAAAAGACTACGCTGAATAAAAATATAAACGTTTACATGCAACAAGATTCTACTGAGTCACAGTTCTTAAAAGGAAATCAGTCTATTTAAATAAATTCATTAGGCCTTAATCTATGGATTTCACATGACTAGGAATACAGATATACATCTCTTGGCCACAGATACCTTTAAAAAAAAGGTAGGGCGTGGATCAGAAAACAAGTTAGTATCTGGTGTGACCACCATTTGCCTCATGCATCGCAGAACATCTCCTTCGCATAGAGTTGATCAGGCTTTTGGTTGTGGCCTGTGGAATGTTGTCCCACTCCTCTTCAATGGCTGTGTGAAGTTGCTGGATATTGGTGGGAACTGGAACACGCTGTCATACATGTTGAACCAGAGCATCCCAAACATGCTCAATGGGTGATATGTCTGGTGAGTATGCAGACCATGGATGAACTGGGGCATTTTCAGCTTCCAGGAATTGTGTACAGATCCTTGGGGCCGTGCATTACCATGTTGAAACATGAGGTGATGTTGGCGGATGAATGGCACGACAATGGGCCTCAGAATCTCGTCATGGTATCTCTGTGCGTTTAAAATGCTATTGTTTTTGTTGTCCGTATACCATAACCCCACCGCCACCATGGGGCACTCTGTTAACAGCTTTCACATCAGCAAACCGCTTCACCACACAACACCGTACACGCTGCCTTCCATCTTCCTGGTACAGTTGAAACCGGGATTCATCCATGAAGAGCACACTTCACTTAGGTGCTAGTGGCAATCGAAGGTGAGTTTTTATCCACTGAAGTCGGTTACGAACCCAAACTGCAGATGACACTGTTGAGGACGACGAGCACGCAGATGAGCTTCTCTGACAGTTTGTGCAGAAAGTCTTCGGTTGTGCAAACCCACAGTTTCATCAGCTGTCCGGGTGGCTGGTTTCAGACTATGCAGCAGGTGAAGAAGCCGGATGTGGAGGTCTTGGGCTGGCATGGTTACACATGGTCTGCGGTTGTGTGACCAGTTGGACATACTGCCAAATTCTCTAAAATGATGTTGGAAGTGGCTTATAGTAGAGGAATTAGCATGAAATTCCCTGGAAACAGCTCTGGTGGACATTCCTGGAGTCAGCATGCCAATTACACCCTCCCTCAACTTGAGACATCTGCGGCATTGTGTTGTGTGACAAAACTGCACATTTTAGTGGCCTTTTATTGTCCCCCAGCACAAGGTGCACCTGTGGTGATATGCTACACTGTCAGGTGGATGGATTATCTTGGCAAAGGATAAATGCTCACTAAAAGGGATGTAAACAAATTGCGCATAACATTTGAGAGAAATAAGCTTTTTGTGCGAATGGAACATTTCTGGGATCTTTTATTTCAGTTCGTGAAACATGGGACCAACACTTTACATGTTGCATTTATATTTTTGTTCAGTATAGCTTAGAAAAAATATATCTCTCTTTCTCAAAACACCAAATTGTGACAAATATTTGTGTGCGTCACAATGGTTTTAAAAAGGTAGTGGTAATATTTAATGTGTATGTGGTTCATCTTATCCCGTCCTGTGGCTCAACTTAAGTTGTGCCAAGAGTCCACAAGCTATGTTTTCAAAACTGTAATGTTCACATGAGTTCTGATTATTTTCAGGGATAAAACAACATGCTGAAATATATATCTTTGTGAGAAAGAATACTATATTTCCCTTGACGGAGTGATGCTAAATGTACAAATGTCTCAACTAACCCCATTTTCACCTATAGTAGTTTAACAAGACACACAGTACCATAATCAATCATAATGTCAAAAATGTATCTTTACCAAGACAAAAGTACAGTACACCATCCTTAAATTAGGTGCTGCAGAGTGAGGATCTCAAGACAGTAAACCAATCATGCTGTTGGGTACAGCTATAAAAAAAGCCTGGGAAATCCAAGTAGTGCAAATGACTGCAAATTCACCATGATAAATATTTAAACTGCAACAACGATTTTGTAAAGATTACAATGCCGACTGGCTCATTGAGAGCAGTGAAACACAACAAATATCTCCATCCCTGTTTAGACATCACAAATACATCTTATCAGCAGGGACTTCTCCTTTCTAAACACAGCCAAATTTCTCTTTCCCCTCTGGGCCAAAGAGACATGCCAGACCACTATCTACCACTCAGGATGTCTAGGCCTTGTTTGAAGTTTATCTAACTTCCATGTGTTTTGCCTTGTCCCAAGGAGAGTGAATACTCCCTACTTATCATCCCACCCACTGTACATGTTATTTGTTATGAAATGACACCTTTGTGTGCAGGGCCAGGAAACTACTGCGCTGTTTGACTCGATTCACAGTACAGAAAATACTGTCTCATCAGTATTGTTGCAGATTCAATTTCACTATTAAATCATGATCCATGCTAGTGGACTACCATTAGAATTGTTTGGTAAAACTACATACATAGTTATCACATTAACTTTATCAAAATATATTTTTATATTAATAGCACTAAAATTGCTTTGTGATTTGTGACAACATGTAAAACCCCAATAAAATAAAATATTTATGTGTACAAATACATATTTACATGTAATTTTAGTGCAAATGCCTGCTTTAACAATATGACAAAGGTCACACATCAGTCTTTCCAGTGGCTACTGATGGTTACTGATATGACTCTAGTCTGTTTAGCTGGGATCAAACAGAGCAATTATCCCTATACCACAACTGAAAAGGTGTGCAAACACACTTCACATGCCATGGATAATAACTGTCCAATTCTGGAGATGCTTGGTCAAAATAGTATTGCCTTGAAACTATCCTGCGTTTACTCATGTCAAGGGTAAAGAGGTATTTCAGCTCATTGATACGTTTACTGCAGAATTGTCTGAATCTTCAAATGCATTTAGATATGCATCCTAACGTCTTTTGAAGATCGGTACTGTGCATATGGTTTTTTCTCTCCTCCCTTGAAATTGCAATGATATGTACCAGGTGTTTCTCTTTTCATGGTGCCCTCTTTATGAATAATACATTCAGTCTTGGAGAATAAATATTGAAGTACTACAGTGTGACAGGGCTTGTTTAAAAATGGAAAGTACTGTCATGTCAAATAAATGTTTTCTAAAGAATTTGTTCCAAAAGTCTGTTCAACCCCATCTGCTCATCAGATGTTTCTGTTATTAAAAAGGTGTTAAGGCAGTGGTGTAAAGTAACTAAGTAATAACACTTTTGAAGTACTACTCTACTTCAATAGTTTTTGGGGGTATCTGTACTTTACTATTTCTATTTTTTGACAACTTTTCCTTCCCAAAGAAAGAAATGTACTTTGTTTTTTAACTCATTACATTTCAACTGCTCTGGCAGGACAGCAATATGGCCTCTGATCCGGTGCCCATGGGAGTTTTAGTAATCAAACATGTTCTCAGAGCAAAAAGGATAATGATTGGTTGTGTCAGGCAACCAATGAAAATGGAGAGGAGGTGCTGCTGAGGCAGGAGGCATGAATATCAAACAGGGCAGGTGGGGGAGTGATGGGATTTGAACATATTTTAGGGGAAAATGTGAAGGAAGAGAAAGAACAACAACATTCTGCAGGAGGGAGCAGCAAGAAAGCCAAATAATGTAAGTTGACCATAGCTAGCAAGTTCTTAATTTTGCACGTTAATGTCTTTCCAGCTAGTGTAAATAATTGATTCAATAATAAAGGTGATGCAAGCTAAAGTTAGCATGCTAAAAATCTGTTATACTAGCTAATGTTAGGTAGCCAACTGTTGGGCTAGCTAGCGAGCTGGTGTGGTAACTAAGGCTAAACTGCTTGGTAACTAAAGCTAAACTGTTACAATTTAGCCTTAGCTAGCTAGCTCAACAGTTTTAGCCTTATGTCACCAAGCTAGCTTGTCAGTAAACAATTTAAGCCTGCAGGCTAACTAGCTAACCAGCTAAATATGTTGCTCTTCTAGTAACGTTAGCAGCATGAATGAATAAGAGCGCTGCAGCTCTTGGAACAGAACTGTGTCAATTACAGTAGATATTGCTGATCTAAGACCAGTTTAAGTCAACTTGGTCTTCTGCTTCTCCAAGAGCAGAACGGTATTGTGCTATTTTATGTTGCTGTTCGGGGAGCAGCACTATTTTATGTTGCTGTTCTGGGAGCAGCATGAGTAAACTGTATCTGCTGCTCTAAGAACACTGTGTCAACTACATAATGCGGCTTTAAGACCAGTTTGAGTCCACTGGATCTTCTGCTGCTCTAAGAGCAGAACTGTAGTGTGGTGTAATCGTGATGTTGCAGCTCTAGGAGCAGCTCTGGTAAACTAGCAGCACTGTTGCTCAACTAAGCCTATATTCTCCTGCTATAAGAGAGGTTTATGCTGCTCTAAAACCAGAACTGTACTGTTATCATTATCTTGATTTCTCTGCTCTAGGAACAGCTCAAATAAACTAGCAGCGCCGCTGCGCAACTAGGCCTAGATTTTGCTGCTCTAAGAGCAGTTTGAGTCAACTGGGTCTTCTTCTACTCTAAGACCAGAACTGTACTGTGTTATAGGAGCACCACAAGTAAACTGGGACAGCTGCTGCTCTTAGAACAGACTTGTGTCATCTACATATTGCTGGTTTCAGACCAGTTTGTCTCATCTGAGTTTTACTTACTCAAAATAAGTGTGTGTGTTTGGTTTTGCTATCCTTGTGGGGACTTAAAGTCCTCACAAGGATAGTAACACAAGGAACATTCAGACAAGTGGGGACATTTCATTGGTCCCCACAAGGGAAAAAAAGGCTATTTTAAGCTTATGGATTAGGTTTAGGGTTGGTGTTACAATTAAGGTTCGGATTACAATTAGGGATAGGGGGTTTGGGTTGAGGTTAGGGTTATGGTTAGGTTAAGGGTTAGGGTTGGGTAAGGAGTTAGGGAAAATTGCATTTTGAATGGGAATCAATTGTTTGGTCCCCACAAAGATAGTAAATCAAATGTGTGGATGCATGTGTATTAACTCTATCTCTGCAATATGACTTTAGTGTGTGTGTCCACACTGAGAGGAGGGAGTACAAGACTGCAGAGGACATGTACAGTGCGAGAGAGTCCTGGGAATCAGGAAGAAAGTCGTGTCCCCTGGCCACCCCTCCCTGACCTACACACTCAAACACCGGGCCATACTTTAAAAACCCAGGGTAGGTTGAGGAGATGGGAAGTTTCTAACCAAGACACCACAGATATGGCTGTTGCATATAATCCCATTAAGCCAAGTCCTTGACATCTTATTATATTTTGTATACATTTCTTTACATTGCTATTGATATTACACACACACACAAACAGAACAGTACCAATAAATACAGTGAACACCACACAATGCTCCCGCCCATGATAAATCAAACACAAACAAGAAAAAGACAATGCAATAAATACTTTGGTCAAGTCCTCATCGAAAGAGTGTATGTTGGAAAAAGGACATTTTTCTGCGAGTGGTAGATCACTATTCAAGATACAATGAAATAGCAAAAACACCCATAGCCATATCAGCTGGTGTTATCAATGGATTCAAGTCAATGTTTTCCATAAAAGGGGTCACTGAGGTCTTGGTTACAGATAGCGCTCTGCTTTTGCCGCAGAATATGACTTTACACATATGACCAGTAACCCTTACCATGCACAGAGCTGTACAAACAGTCAAGAGACTGCTGAAAAAGAACATGGCTCCGTACAGGGCTCTGTTAGATTACAAATTAGGACACATGCTCAGAGGTGGCACGGAGGAACAAAACACACCTCAGAGCTCTTCCAGATCTACCAGCCCTAGACAACGTACAAAACAAGGGGAGAGAGAATGCACACAGAGACACAAGCTCGCCCAAAAAGCATTCTCACAGAGCAACAAGCTCGCCCAAAGAGGGATTGGAAGCCACCAGAGTGGCTGAAAGACTATGTTACGTGAATAGAATACATACAGTTGGGGACCATACCCAGCAAAAAGAGACTGTACCTAAGTTACTACACAGGGGTTCAGACTGTGTCATTTCATGCTTTCATACTGTTTCAGGATGTGAAGTAGCATGTTAAAGAGAATAAGACAGTTTTGGTTTCCAAATCATCTTTCAGTTACGCTTCAGTGGTTATGCATGTTGAATTCTTGTTTATTGGAGAGAGGATGATGTAGTAGGATGGCCCTTTTGGGTATCTGTACCTATGTGCAGACTAGGCTAGTAAACATGCTGAAGCTAGAACCTCGTCGTTGTGTCTCCTTATTTTCGGTGATACTACACTATTATCTACATTATTACTGCATTGTCGGAACTACAAGCACAAGCATTTCGCTACGCTCGCATGAACATCTGCTAACCATGTGACAAATACAATTTGATTTGATTCGCTTGTAGCTTGTGTATAATCCTGATTTGTTAAGCTGACAGATGAGATGTACATGTGTGATGTGTGTATGTTGTCCAGGGGGAGCTGGAGAAAGCTGTTTCTCGGTATGAGCTGGCTCTGGACATCAGGGATAAGAGTTTTGGACCCAAACACCCCAGTGTGCCAACAGCATTGGTCAACCTGGCTGTACTCTAATGCCAACTAGTGATGGGAACAACACCTTTCTGCCGGGAGTGCCAGCTCTGCGGGGTTTGCAGTTTCTGGGGACTTTTGTATTGATTTATTAAGACAGGCAGGCTTAAATAGTTGTTATTCTGACATGCACAAGTACAGTGAAATGTCTTTCTTGCTTGCTCTTTCCCAACAATGCAGTAATGAATATCAGTAGTAATAGCAAAACAGTTATTTCAAAAAAGTCAAGTAGAACAAAAACACATGAGAAATAAGAACACAAGACGGTAAGTAAGCTATATACAGGGTAAGTTCCAGGGTCAGTGCCAATACCATTATTTACAATGTGATACTGGAGTGGTAAGGTTAGATATGTATAGGGGTAAGGTGACTAGGCATCAGAATATATGATAAACAGAGTAGCAGCAGCGTATATGATGATTGTATGTGAATGTGTGAGTAAAATAAGTGTGTGTGTGTGTGTTGGAATGTGAGTGTGCATAGAGTCAGTGCAAATATAAAATAGACGGGTCAATGCACATAGTCTGTGTAGCCATTCTGTTAGCTATTTAGCAGTCTTATTGCTTGGGGATATAAGTTGTTCAGAAGCCTGTTGCTGTCAGACTTGTTGCTCCGGTACCACTTGCCATGTGGAAGCAGAGAGAACAAGCTATGGTTTGGAGGCTGGAGTCTTTTAACAATTTTCCGAGCCTTCCATTCACGCTGCCTGATATAGAGGTCCTGGATGACATAGAGCTGAGCCCCAGTGATGTACTGGGCTGTCCATACCACTCTCTGTGTGCTATGCGATCAAGGCCAGTGCAAATGCATACCAAGTAGTGATGCAGCCAGTCAAGATGCTCTCAGTGGTGCAGCTGTATAACCTTTTGAGTATTTGACATGACAAATCTTTTCAACCTCCTGAGGGGGAAGAGGCACTGTCGCGCCTCCTTCACAACTGTTTGCGTGTGTGTGGACCATTTTAAGTCCTTAGTGATTTGGACACCTAGGACCTTGAAGCTCTCGACCAACACCAGTAACTTACCCATGTCGGACTAAGAGAGCGCGATCACTCAGTCCCCTGGGTCTATGGGGCCCTCATTCACGGCTTAGTGTTGTTTTTGTCAAAGCGTGCATTAAAAGCATTGCATTTGTCTGGTAGAGAGGCATCGTTGGGCAGAGCATGGCTGGGTCTCCCTTTGTAATCCGAAACATGCAGCGGGCATCAGAGCCTGTATAATAGGATTCCACCTTGTTCCTATATTGTCCTTTTGCTTGTTTGATGGCTCTGCTGAGGTCGTAGCGGGACTTCTTGTTTATGTCCTCAGCCATAGCTTCAGGGTTGGCTGCGATAGCCCTGTGTGCGATAGCCCTGTCCTTTAGCTTAGCGCCAACCTCGGTGCTTTTGATTGGGGAAGCAGCAAACTTTAACTGTAGGGACAACCTTCGATGATGCATTTCCTAATGATGCCGGGGGTGGATGTGGTGAGCTCGTCGACGCTATCGGAGGAGTCCCGAAACCATGTAGTGTATGTGGACACTATTTCAGCCACACCTGTTGCTGACAGGTGTATAAAATTGAGCACATAGACAAACATTGGCAGTAGAATGGCCCATACTGAGGAGCTAGGTGACTTTCAATGTGGCATCGTAATAGGATGCCACCTTTCCAACAAGTCAGTTCATCAAATTTCTGCCCTGCTAGAGCTGCCCCGGTCAAGTGCTGTTATTGTGAAGTGGAAACGTCTAGGAGCAACAACAGCAGCCGCAAAGTGGTAGGCCCGATAAGCTCACAAAACGGGGCCGCTGGGTGCTGAAGCGCATAGCGAGTAAAAATCATCTGTCCTCGGTTGCAACACTCACTACCAAGTTCCAAACTGCCTCTGGGAGCACCGTCAGCACAATAACTGTTTGGGAGCTTCATGAAATGTGTTTTCAACAGAGTGCATCACAGGTACTTCCTGCTTGAGATTCTGCTTGTAGACAGGACGCAGGAGTATAGCGTGCTTATGGGTAAAGTAACAGCGGCCTAGGACTTTATCACCCCTAGTGGTGAAGGAGACGTGTTGCTGGAAATTGACGCAGAATTAAAATCCCCAGCAAAAAGGAAGCAGCCTTGGGATGAATTGTTTCCTGCTTGTTTATAGCCTCGTACAGTTCGTATATAGCCAATCTTGTTGAGTTGGATAGCCGTATATTGTCCGAAATACATATTTTATAAAAGCAGAGAATATTGCCGTTACAAGAGTCCCGTTGATAGCAAATCTGCGATCGGAGGTCATTAATTTTATTATCAAGAGACTGGCCAATAAAATGGAGGGAAGAGGTGGCCGGTTTTCCCTTCGCCTTAATCTCACCAGGGTTCCCCCTCTTCTGCCTCTTCTTCGCCTGCGTTTCCTCTTGGATAGCCCGGAAATTGAGTCGGAATAACATCAACAAAACAAAGACTGCCGATGTGAAGTTCAAAAGTTCTTGTCGATCATATGAAATGATAGATACATTTCATGCAACAACAAAAAAGATACAGGCCAAAAGAATCACAAAATAGTTAAATTGGGTCGAAGCTCACAAGACGGCAACCGTACAGTACGGTGCCATCTTACTGCATGCATACTAGGGAAAGAACTGCTGGAAAGCATACAGCTTTCTATGGTTTGATTCGACTTCCCAGACGAATTAGATTTCAAATGGACATTCAGACTGTTTCTCCATACATATTGTGTCTGGCCATTGGTCTGACCGTGTGTTTTTGTGTGGTGTGTCTGACAGAAAAAGCACAGTGATGCGCTTCTCTTATATGAACAGGCTCTGAGAGTGAATGAGGGCAGTCACGGGTTGGAGAGAGGCTGAAGAATATACTGCACTCAGGTAAGTGCAAACACACACAGACAATGGATGCAAACACAGACACACACAAAAAGATCCCTCATTTTTGTTGTATATGAAATGGGAAGCCTACACTTACTATGCCTAACAATCCTTACTCAATCTTATCTTACTACCACTTCTACAAAATAAATCAGAGTCACAGGAAGCTCATCTCTGCAGTCAACTCCAACACTCCTGGAACGGCTTCTAGTTTATCCATCTCGTCACCCTCCTCACTTCCCTGTGAAACTCCAGCTTTTGCCTCATCTCCATGCCTTTGTGGAACAGACTGCATTTCCTCTGCTCAGACAGGTGCTGGTTTTGTTAGCAGAAGTTGGAGATGTTTAGGAATTTCAAGTACCACTCAAAATGCAAGATCTCTGAGAAAATCGTGAGGACCTGATAAGCAACATCGGGATAGCACTGTACAGTTCTGCTTTAAGACAAATAAAATCTGTGTCTAGTTGAACAGCACTGCTGCTAGTTTACATGAGCTGCTCTTAGAGCAGCAACATAAAAGATGACACAGCACAGTTATTTTCTTAGAACAGCAGAAGGCCCAGTGGACTCAAACTGGTCTTAAAGCAGTGATATGTAGTTGACACAGCTCTGTTCTAAGAGCAGCAGAACAGTTTACTTGTGCTGCTCCTGGAACAGTAACATAAGATAAGCCAATACAGTTCTGCTCTTGGAGCAGCAGAAGACCCAACTGACTCAAACTGCTCTTAGAGCAGAAAGATCTAGTTGACACACTTCTGTTCCAAGAGCATGGCCTGATGGAAGCCACTCTTCAGTAAAAGGCACATGACAGCCGGCTTGGAGTTAGCCAAAAGATACCTAAAGAACCTCAGACCATTAGAAACAAGATTCTCTGGTCTGATGAAACCATAATTGAATTATTTGGTATGAATGCCAAGCGTCACATCTGGAGGAAACCTGGCACCATCCCTATGGTGAAGCATGGTAGTGGCAGCATCGTGCTGTTGATATGTTTTACAGTGGCAGGGCCTGGGAGACTAGTCAGGATCGAGGCAAAGATGAATGGAGCAAAGTACAGAGAGATCCTGAAACCTGCTCCAGAGTGCTCAAGACCTCAGACTGGGGTGAAGGTTGACCTTCCAACAGAACAACAACCCTAAGCACACAGCCACGACAACGCAGGAGTGGTCCAGCCATAGCCCGAACTTGAAACCGATCTAAGAGCTCTAGAGAGACCTGAAAATAGCTGTGCAGCAACGCTCCCTGTCCAACCTGACATAGCTTGAGAAGATCTGCAGATTAGAATGGAAGAAACTCCCCAAACAGGTGTCCCAAGCTTGTAGCGTCATACCGAAGAAGACTTCAGGCTGTAATCACTGGGCTTCAAGAAAGTACTTAGTAAAGGGCCTGAATACTTATGTAAATGTGATATTGATGACGGAAAAAAAACAATTTAATCAATTTTAGAATAAGGCTGTAACCTAACACAATTTGGAAAATTTCAAGGGGTCTGAATACTTTCTGAATGCACTGAATAGTGGAAAAAGCCTCTGAGTGAATGAAACAGTGCCCCTCTGTCTATGTATTTGTAAGCTGTCTGGTCAAAAGAGGTATGACATTGTTGCCGCCCCTAGCATTGAAAGCAAGGGCAGCCAGCGAGCATTTGTTCTCCCTTGATATATCGGTTTTGAGCGAAACTGAACAAGCTCAACGATGAATGGTCCTGTCCTGTCGCACCACAAAAAAAGTGTCAAGGGAAGCCAGTTTGGATTTGGATTCACTCCAATCACATCTAGAGCAATATGTAATTGACAGAAACAACTTGAAATGTTGCATCTCATTGTGTTGTTTGTTTCCAGTGGCTAGCTAGCTAAAATGAGTCCTTTCCTAAATTAGGACATGGATGGAGATAGGGATTGAGACTTGTGGTTTTACTTAATTCTCCATAATGGCCAATGATTATAACAGCGATTCTGATCCAACGGCAGGTAGCCTAGTGGTTAGAGGCAGGTAGCCTAGTGGTTAGAGGCAGGTAGCCTAGTGGTTAGAGGCAGGTAGCCTAGTGGTTAGAGGCAGGTAGCCTAGTGGTTAGAGCGTTGGGCCAGTAACCGAAAGGTTTCTGAATCAAATCCTGAGCTGACAAGGTGTCACGTGTGCTCCCTCTCTGGCCACCAGGTCACCAGGCTGCTTGTTAAGGCGCACACCTGTCACCATCGTTACGCGCATTAGCGCAATATGACACTCACCTGGACTCCATCACCTCCTTGATTACCTGCCCTATATATGTCACTCCCCTTGGTTCCTTCCCCAGGCGTCATTGTTTCTGTTTCAGTTTCATGTCTGTGCGTTGTTTGTGTTTCTTGTTTTGGTTTATGTTGTGTTTTTTCATTAAAGCACTCACTCCCTGAACTTGGTTCCCGACTCTTAGCGCACATCGTTATACAAGGTTAAAATCTGTCGTTCTTCCCCTGAACATGGCAGTTAACCCACTGTTCCCCGGCAGGCCATCATTGTAAATAAGAATTTGTTCTTAACTGACTTGCCTAGTTTAATGAATAAACAAATAATAATAAAATACACTATGTCCCTGGCCTGAGAGGATGGAAGTTCAATATGTAGCTAGATGTAGAATGCTAATGTTACTTGCTAATGTTGCCCATAAAAGGAAGTTAGGCTTGCGAGCAAGCATTTTAGCGAGGTAGCCTAGGACAACAAAAAATAAAAGCATGTACTGTATGAGTCATAGAGCGTTTTGCCAACATGAAAGAGATGAGGATGGCATTGACGTTTCTCTATAAGTAGGGTGAGTAAACATATTTTTCTACTTGCACGAACGCATGCACACACACACACACACACACACACACACACACACACACACACACACACACACACACACACACACACACACACACACACACACACACACACACACACACACACACACACACACACACACACACACACACACACACACACAGAAATCAGAACCATGGACATCCACGTCATACTTAGCTTACTTTGATTGGACTAAATCGTTTTTGGTATCGTTTAGTTCTCACTGTATTAGACTAAGCAGAGGTGAATTGATGTTGAAATGGTGCTGGAATAGTGGAGGCAGCTCCTGTTTTCTTTGCAACTTGCGGTAACTCTCCGTGGTTCTAAATCAATAGTTATTTAGTAGTCTGAAAATATCGGAAACATAAGTTGCTTGACCATGCTGGACTGTAGGTCATGTGACTGTTTTTGTTACTTGCAATATGCATTGTGTAATTCACCTGGCAGAGGTTGCGCTCCAGTTTTGTGATGAAGGTTGAATTTATCCTGCCACTGTGTCTTCTTATTGTCTTGGCCTTTCGGCCTATATATCACGGTCGTAAGGCATATGAACTAACAGGCAGACAACTCAGTTATCACAACACATAGGTTGTAATATGGCTTTTTCTTCTGGCTTCGCTTCTCCAGTGATTTTACCAACGCACCACTACTGAAGATAACACAGTACAGTTCTTCTCTTAGAGCAGCAGAGTAGCAGTATCTATTGTGGTTGACACAATTCTGTTCCAAGAGCAGCAGTGCTCCCTGTTTCATTCATGCTGCTACTAGAACAGTAACATATCTAGTTGGCTAGCTACAGTAGTTAGTTTACTAGCTTTCTAGTATTTAAGCCTGTAGGCTAAGGTTAAACTAGCTAGCTATCCCAACATTTAGCATTAATTATTAATAATATATAATTATTAATTAATTATTTAGACTAGCTGAAAACAGGACATGAATGTGCAAAATGAAGAACTTGCTACCTATGTTCAATTCAGCTTTCTTGCTGCTCGCTCCGGCAGAATTGTATTTTTCCTCATCTTACCTCACTTTTTTCCCTCAAATATTTTAAAATCCTGTCATGTGATAGGTTTACTCCCCCTGCCTGCTTTGTTTGGTATTCCTGACTCAATTTTCATTGATTGCCTGATACAACCAATCCTAAACCTTTCGGCTCTGAGAACATGTTTGAGTAAGTAAAACTCCCATGAGCTGATCTTGCGGATTCAGTAAACACAAATACTGCATTTGTAAAGTATCTCTGAGTGTTAGTGTACCCCTGGCTGTCTGTTATTTTTGTATTATTAAATACAATTTAATGAAAGGAATTAAATATATAGCATTTGGCACAGACGTCAATTCAATATCTATTCCACGTTGGTACAACATAATTGAATTGAAATGATGTGGAAACAACGTTGATTCAACTAATGTTTTCTCAGTGGGTTTTTACTTTTAAATTACTATTTGTTTACTTTTTCCACCACTATAAAGTACTTTTATAATTTTACTCAAAGTATTTTGCTGCGTAACTTCCACTTTTACTTGAGTCATCTTTTATTATGGTATCTTTACTTTTACGTATGACAAATGAGTAATGTTGTTTGAGTTCCAAATTCCAAGACACTAAAAGGTCCATGGATTGTTTTCTTGATTTACGTTACAAAAGGGTTGTTCTTTTGCGGTGCCATTTGAGTTCTTTGCCTTTGCAAATATGAAAATCACTTTAATAACAAACAGTTATACATGCTGTATGTACATTTGAAGTCGAAAGTTTACATTCACTTAGGTTGGAGTCATTAAAACTCGTTTTTCAACCACTCAATAAATTTCATGTTAACAAACTATAGTTTTGGCAAGTTGGTTAGGACATCTACTTTGTGCATGACAAAAGTCATTTTTCCAACAATTGTTTACAGACAGATCATTTCACTTATGATTCACTGTATCACAATTTCAGTGGATCAAAAGTTGACATACAATAAGTTGACTGACTTTATAAACAGCTTGGAAAATTCCAAAAAATGATGTCATGGCTTCAGAAGCTTTTGATAGGCTAATTGTCATCATTTGAGTCAATTGGAGGTGTACCTGTGGATGTAAAGGCCTACCTTCAAACTCAGTGCCTCTTTGCTTGACATCATGGGAAAATCCAAAGAAATCAGCCAAGACCTCAGAAAATAAATTGTAGACCTCCACAAGTCTGGTTCATTCCTGGGAGCAATTTCCAAACACCTAAAGGTACCACATTCATCTATACAAACAATAGTACGCAAGTATAAACACCATGGGACCATCATACCGCTCAGGAAGGAGATGTGTTCTGTCTCCTAGAGATGAACGTACTTTGGTGCGAAAAGTGCAAATCAATCCCAGAACAACAGCAAAGGACCCTGTGAAGATGCTGGAGGAAACCAGTACAAAAGTATCTATATCCACAGTAAAACAAGTCCTATATCAACATAACCTGAAAGGCCGCTCAGCAAGGAAAAAGCCACTGCTCCAAAACCGCCATAAATGAGCCAGACTACGGTTTGCAACTGCACATGGGGACAAAGATCGTACTTTTTGGAGAAATGTCCTCTGATGAAACAAAAATAGAACTCTTTGGCCATAATGACCATCGTTATGTTTGGAGGAAAAAGGGGGAGGCTTGCAAGCTGAAGAACACCATCCCAACCGTGAAGCATGGCGGTGGCAGCATCATGTTGTGGGGTTGCTTTGCTGTAGGAGGAATTGGTGCACAAAATAGATGGGATCATGAGACAGGAAACGTATGTGGATATATTGAAGCAACATCTCAAGACATCAGTCAGGAAGTTAAAGCTTGGTCGCAAATTGGTCTTCCAAATGGACAATGACCCCAACCATACTTCCAAAGTTGTGGAAAAATGGCTTAAGGACAACAAAGTCAAGGTATTGGAGTGGCCATCACAAAGCCCTGACCTCAATCCTAGAAGATTTGTTGGCAGAACTGGAAAAGCGTGTGCGAGCAAGGAGGCCTAAAAACCTGACTCAGTTACACCAGCTCTATCAGAAGGAATGGGCCAAAATTCACCCAACTTATTGTGGGAAGCTTGTGGAAGGCTACCTGAAACGTTTGAACGGCAATGCTACCAAATACGAATTGAGTTTATGTAAACTTCTGACCCACTGGGAGTGTGATGAAAGAATTAAAAGCTGTAATAAATCACTCTCCTATTATTCTGACATTTCACATTCTTAAAGTGGTGATTCTAACTGACCTAAAACAGGGAATTTTTACTAGGATTAAATGTCAGGAATGAAAAAATTGAGTTTAAATGTATTTGGCTAAGGTGTATGTGTAACGCTTTTCTTCTTCCTCTGTGGAGGAGTAGGAAAGATCAGACCAATACGCAGCGTGGTAAGTGTCCACAATATATTTTAATGAAATATAACTGAACACAGAAAACAAGAGAAAATAAATTAAAACCGAAACAGCTCTGTATGGTGAAACAGAGACACAGAAAATAACTACCCACAAATCATAGTGGGAAAACAGGCTGCCTAAGTATGGTTCTCAATCAGAGACAACGATCGACAGCTGCTTCTGATTGGGAACCATACCAGGCCAAACACAGAAATACAAAGCCTAGACTACAAAACATAGAATGCCCCCCCAACTCACGCCCTGACCAAACTAAAACAGAGACATAAAAAAGGAACTAAGATCAGGACGTGACAGTATGTAAGCTTCCGACTTCAACTGTATGTTTTTCATACATACAAGGAAGATGTGCTGGGTCTTTCTACTTCTTTACCTTCCAATTGTTGATACGCAGGTGTTTTTCTTCATTCACTGCACTGATACAGAATGTTTTCTGTTTTTGAGAAGTATTTTTTGATATGATGTCTGTTCTGACAAGAACTCATTGAAACTGTGAGAATGAGATTTGTGGTGTTAGGTGTTTTCAATGTATCAAAACGCCAATACCGCCATAGCAACCATGTTTTACCTCATGTATGAGTGACATGGGGAAAATGTAATTTTCCCTTTTAGACATAATTTCTCATCCCAGCAGGGTCCCTATAGATCAGAGGCTGCCAGAGTGTCTGGTTTGAAGTGCAGGACTGTATTACACAATGTGTTTAGAAAACCTGATCGGGTTGCCAGGAAAAGCCCTTGTAACGTTTCATTAGACTATTTTACGGCATATTGTAGGTGCAGGCTAAACACCAACGAATATGATTCACCCCAGAATCAACAAAAACAATGATATATTCTCACCAGACTAGATTTCTTAAGTAGACTCCCTTGTCCTGGAGTACAGTACTTACTGTGCATACACCATTACACAATGGCATGTTTGACAGAATCCAACTGATCATCTAAAAGATGTGCGTGCGTCTGCATATCAGTGGCAAGTGCACTTGTTTATGTCAGCCATATTGGGTATGAAGCACGCAAAGCAATGCAAGAGTATCTCGGAAAGTTGTGGCTACATGATGGAATTATAGTGGAATAGTTTCTGCCCACTTCGATTGGAGAGGGACACTAACAAGTTTTGGAACCAGCAGATGTTAAATTCCTTTGATGAAAGTTTGTGTCATTCTCTTTCATAATCACATTTAAAGATTTAAGCAGATTAAGCAGCATTTACAATATACGCTTAGACTACCCACTTGTGTGGTCTCCCTACCCCAACTCCAAATTAAATCCTATTATTCCACATTTTGATAACAGGATAATACCTGTGGGATATCGTAACATTAATATCTTAACATCCAAGTGACTGAGGCACATGATTTGCATGTGTGCTGCCTGCTACAGGCATACTACAATAAAAGGCCTACATTTGGACTGTAGGGTTTAAAAAAGCTTTCGGCTGTCAATCAGTGTCTACTGGAGAAAGAGAGAGAGAGAGAGAACGAGAGAGAGAGAGAGAATATGCCCAGGCCATGAGCAGTGCAACAGGCCCAACTCCCACTATTACACCCGCCCAAGCCCCATCCTGCGACCTAAGAGGTATATAGCAGATGCTCAATATACTCTGCTCACACCTACTGTGATGGTCCGGGCCTAAACCATACAAAAACAACACTATGGAACACAAAGCTTTTACTATCTCATTCTGAAATATACAAGGTCTGAGGTCATCTGCCTTTGCCCTAAAGAGCAGGAATCCAGACTTTGTCAAAGAAATTGGAAATACAGACATTGTCATCCTACAAGAAACATGGTATAAAGGAGACGTACCCACTGGTTGTTTCTTATCCACCAAACTACCAGGTGTGAAACAGGGAAGAGACTCATCGGGTATGCTAATTTGGTGTAGACCCACTCTATTAAATTAGTCAAAACAGGAACATTTTACATCTGGCTAGAAATTAATAAGGAAATTATCTCAACCGAGAAAAATTTCCTCATGTGTGCTGCCTATATCCCCCCAATAGAATCCCCATACTTTAACAATGACAGCTTCTCCATCCTAGAGCGGGACATCAACAATTTCTCAGCCTTGGTTTCTCAAATTATTGTCTCACCTGGTTCACCAACTACTCCTCTGATAGAGTTCAGTGTGTCAAATCGGAGGGCCTGTTGTTCGGACCTCTGGCAGTCTCTATGGGGGTGCCACAGGGTTCAATTATCGGGCCGACTCTCTTCTCTGTATACATCAATGATGTCGCTCTTGCTGCTGGTGATTCTCTGATCCACCTGTACGCAGACGACACCATTATGTATACCTCTGGCCCTTCTTTGGACACTGTGTTAACTTCTTCGATATAGGGGGCGCTCTTTTAATTTAATAAAACGTTCCAGTTTTAAACAAGATTTTTTGTCCCGAAAAGATGCTCGACTATGCATAACACTCTGACGTTTCCAAAACTGCAAAGATATTATCTGTGAGTGCCACAGAACTGATGTTACAGGCGAAACCCAGATAAAAATCAAATCAGGAAGTGCCACATTTTTTAAAACCGCCTCATTCCAATGACTCCTTATATGGCTGTGAAGGAGCTAGGAGTCAGCTTACATTTTCCACGTTTTCTCCAAGGTGTCTACAGCATTGTGACGTATTTGTAGGCATATCATTGGAAGATTGACCATAAGAGACTACATCTACCAGGTGGTCGCTTGGTGTCCTCCGTTGCAATTATTGCGTAATCTCCAGCTGCAGTATTTTTCCGTTTGCTTCTGATGACAAGCCAACTGCCACCACTGATAGATTATCAAATAGATATGTGAAAAACACCTTGAGGATTGATTCTAAACAACGTTTGCCATGTTTCTGTCGATATTGTGGAGCTAATTTGGAAAAAAATTGGCGTTGTAAGTGACTGCATTTTCCGGTATTTTTCTTAGCCAAACGTGATGAACAAAACGGAGCTATTTCGTCTACACAAATAATCTTTTTGGGAAAAAATGAACATTTGCTATCTAACTAAGAGTCTCGTCATTGAAAACATCCGAAGTTCTTCAAAGGTAAATTGTTTTATTTGAATGCTTTTCTTGTTTTTGTGAAAATGTTGCCTGCTGAATGCTAGGCTTAATGCTTAATGCTTGTGTAGCTTTGGTTGAAAAGCATATTTTGAAAATCTGAGATGACAGTGTTGTTAACAAAAGGCTAAGCTTGTGTTTCAATACATTTATTTAATTTCATTTGCGATTTTCATGAATAGGAAACGTTGCGTTATGGTAATGAGCTTGAGGCTATGATTACGCTCCCGGATACGGGATTGCTCGCACAAACAGACCCCACAGAGCCCCAGGACAGCAACACAATTAGACCCAACCAAATCATGAGAAAACAGACAGATAATTACTTGACACATTGGAAAGAATTTACAAAAAACAGAGCAAACTAGAATGCTATTTGTGCCACACCCTGATCTATTTCACCTGTCGTTGTGCTTGACTCCACCCCCCCTCCCCATTTGTCACCAAATGTGTTGACCATTCTGCCTACCCTGACCCTGAGCCTTCCTGCCGTTCTGTACCATTGTCACACCACCCTGGATTATTGATCTCTGCCTGCCCTGACCCCGAGACTGCCTGCCGTTCGGTACCATATGGACTGATCTGGATTACTGACCTCTGCCTGCCCTTGACCTGTTGTTTTGCTTGCCCCCTGTTCTAGTATTAAACTTTTGTTACTTCGACACTGTCTGCATCTGGGTCTTCTCCTAAAACGTGATAATTTGACCATAAATAAAGAGTAGACAGTGGCAGAATACCTGAACACTGTGGCTGACCCAACATGAAGGAAATCATTGACAATGTACAGAGTCAGTGTGAATAGCCTTGCTTTTGAGAAAGGCCGCCGAAGGCAGAACTGGCTCTCAAGAGAGGACAGGCTATGTGCGCACTGCCCACAAAATGAGGTGGAAACTGAGCTGCACTTCCTAACCTCCTGCCAAATGTATGACCATATTAGAGACACATATTTCCCTCAGATTACACAGACCCACAAAAAAAATGTAAAACGTCCAATTTTGATAAACTCCCATATCTATTGGGTGAAATACCACAGTGTGCAATCACAGCAGCAAGATTTGTGACCTGTTGCCACAAAAGGGCAACTAGGGAAGACCAAACACTATTGTAAATACAACATACATTTATGTTCATTTATTTTCCTTTTGTACTTTAACAATTTGCAGATCATTACAACACTGTATTTAGACATAATGACATTTCTTCATTCTTTTGGAACTTTTGTGAGTGTAATGTTTACTGTTAATTTTGTGTTGTTTATTTCACTTTTGTTTATTATCTATTTCACTTGCTTTGGCAATGTAAACATATGTTTCCTATGCCAATGAAGCCCTTACATTGAAATTGAAGTGAGTGAGTGAGTGAGTGAGTGAGTGAGTGAGTGAGTGAGTGAGTGAGTGAGTGAGTGAGTGAGTGAGTGAGTGAGTGAGTGAGTGAGTGAGTGAGTGAGTGAGTGAGTGAGTGAGTGAGTGAGCACTAAGCGAAGGAAGAAACTCCGCCACACAGCAAAGGTGTGAAAGAGGAGAACAGATGTCATGTTGTCTCCCATGGTGAGGTCACCTTGATGATTTTGACCTCATAAGCACGAGTCAGCAGGACCCAGCAGCCAAGGTCATAAATACAGGCCTGGGATTCAGAGACAGACATTACCCACTGAGTAGTGAATGACCTAATCTGGCAACGCTGGGTATAGGCAGTTGAGTGTTGTTTTGGTTGTGCCCGATGCCCACGCTGCTCGTTTTCTCACTGCAACTGCAACTCTGTGTGCTATGCTGATTTAATCGCTCAATACACATTCAGGCAGGTGTGCTATTGTATACCTGTGCAATACACATGAACATACATGTAAGCTCAAACACAACTCTTTTCCCATCAATGCCCCAACAAACCTTTCAACAAAATATTTTGGCAGCAAGCATTCCCGTGATGTGTTGATATTGATATTTGACTGAAAAGATAGGACGCTTAGTTAAGTCTGGAGGCCTGTCAGTTGAGAAATATGTTCTATACCAGTACTTATAGGGACTAGCATTGTAACCTTCAATTTCATCAAATATCCTTGACCTAATACAAATGAAATAACAAATAAGAATGACACGTTGAACTACTCTGTATGGCCCACAGCCTTAATTAGGAAATTGGTTTGACCATGTTTCCTTTCAGCCCTGCATTGTCTGGCCTTGATCAGCTGTGAAAAAACAATATTATTTTCCCCAGACAGGCCCAATGGAAGACACAGTGATACACTGCCCACCACTGGTAAGAATGTATCATTACAATAGACCACAACTATTACACCCCATATCCATCACCAAGCCCCAACAGGGGGTTCAAGGGGGTCTGCTTTGTGTGAGCATTGTTGTCCTGAAATGACAAAGTGTTTAAGGACTCCACACTCTCACATTCTTCTTCCCCCTGTTGTTTTCGCACAACAACAAAAATGACTGCATCGGCGGGCCGGGCAATCACGTCCCAAACAGCAGTGGTGGAAAAAGTACCCAAACTCCATACTTGAGTACAAGTAAAGATACTTTAATAGAAAAAGTGAAAGTCACCCCGTAAAATGCTACTTGAGTAAAATGTTTTAAAGTATTTGGTTTTAAATATACCTAAGTATCAAAAGTAAATGTAATTGTTAAACTATACTTAAGTATCAAAAGTAAAAGTAAAAATAATTTCAAATTTTTTATATTAAGCAAACAGATAGCCAAGGCCACACTTCAACACTCAAGACATAATTTACAAATTATGTGTGTTTAATGAGTCCGCCAAATTAGAGACAGTAGGGATGACCAGGGATTTTCTCTTAATAAGTGCATGAATTAGACCATTTTCCTGTCCTGCGAAGCATTCGTAATGTAAAGAGTACTTTTGGGTGTCAGAATGTAGTAAAGTAAAAGTAAAAGTTGTCAAAAATGTAAATAGTAAAGGAAAGTACAGATACCCCAAAAAGCTACTTAAGTAGTACCTAAAAGTAGTTTTACTTAAATATTTTACATCACTGCCAAACAGGTCAGCAGGCAAATCCAGTTGCTCAGCCGCTCAGAGCTCAGCCTCAGCCTTGGCCACATGCATGGAGGATTTATTAAAACCAGATGGGCTGTGCTCCCTTACAAGCTCGGCTCGGCGGAGGGAGTCAAAAAACCCTCGGCTGCTAGCTTCTCCCAGCCCAGCCAGGCCTAGCTCTGGGGGAACAAACAGGAGGGAGGGAGAGAGCAGAGGTGCTGGTCCACCCATTTCCTTTCCTTGCCCTTCCCAGGCATGTCAGAGGGGAGCCAAGCCAACAAAAATCAGACATGCAGTGGCTTTTGGACAGGGCCAGGACTCAACCAGTGTGGTAGTTATGGATGGCAAGAGGGAAGGTGTGTGGTGAAGAGGGGCTGCCAGGCGGAATCATACCCATGCCAATGAGCTTCAAAGATCCACAAGGGAACTGAAAGAAAATAAACAAACAGATAGCCCAGACTGAAAAGTCAGGTTAGAAGTTAGAACGCAACGAACGCACTGTGCTGCGCTTGATTTTTTATGTCTTACCCTGGGCAGGAATGCAGCCGAGACAGTGGTGGTGGTGGTGGTGTTGGAATCTCGTTGATGATAAACAGTGACAATACAAAAGACACCAAAAGTGGTTGGGTTTGTGGTCGCTTGACGTGAGAGAATGTCAGAGAGCTGGACTGTCAGTACTCATAATGTTGTAGCGGGGGGGCTCATGGGAAAAGTATGGGGGGGAGGAGTAGCCGCTAGGTCAGATAGCTGATAGGCCACTAGTTTTGGGGGTGGAGGGGGATCTGAGCATGAACGAGTCAGACGGTGACTGAATGGACCACAAAATAACGTCTCCTCTGAGTTCCACCAAGTTATTAGACTAACCAGATGCTTTTATTGTTTTGGGCAGCCCTCCTAAACGTCTGTTAGCCTTTACTTCGAGGGCATTAAAACCTACTTCGCTGGTTCAACTTGTGCTACTGTCTCCTCGTTCTTCTTGTTCGTTATCTAGCTAAGGAGTGGACCCGCTAACAGCAACAATATACTCTTTGGTTAGCAGATCCTGTATCTCTTTCTCTCCCACTTGCAAGGCTGGTTCCTATCACGTGCCATCATTCCTCCAAATTCACTTTCTCCCATCAGTGTCAAATTCCTTCAATTATTGCCAGCACCAATTTACACTTGTTCTCACAATTCATTCACTTCTGGCCAGGCAGCCACCTGTTTCTCATTGGCTGGACATACTTCTGGTATCCCTCCACATCTCTTAGCTAACGCAGGCTCTAATAGTACAACTGGGACTGGGGTTGGCAGACATAGGTATAGTTCCGGGTGGTTTTCAACAGCCTTTTTCTTACACTTTGCAGGACCCAAAAGGAATTCATGCTCTGCTATCTAGTACAGTAATCTAGTTTACATAATTTGTATTGCAAGGAGTAAACACTATAGCCTAGCCTGCAATTGAAAACATACTGTATCTCCTGTTGTGATCATGTGAACAAGTATTGTTTTCAGGTTTTAAGTTGACCCGCATGTGATGACAATGCCATAATGTTTGAACACTGTATTCTATATTG